>NC_051177.1:226793117-226845960 GCF_013339695.2 Rhipicephalus sanguineus
CCGGGGCCTGTTCTCCTTGCGCCCGCTCTGGCGCCACCACCCGGTCCAGCTGTTCACAGAGAAGCGCTTCGACAGCCGCGTTTGTTACGCGCGACACTTACTCCAATCAGGCCGTAGATTACGCGTTTTATAGCTGCACATTACAGCTTGAATATTGAAGTCGTTATTAGAAATGCCGATTACCCCACATATGTGAACAGTTTGCCCTAGGTCTACCAATATTTGTAGAGTGGGCTTCAGTACTCTTCATGAAGGTTGCCCGCTTTACTCACTGAAATTAAAAGAAGTTCTCGTTATTACGAATTATGCTGAGTATATTTACGCGTTTCTTCAGACGAAGTAGTGAGTGATGCAGGCACTCAGGAGGGTGGCCGCCTTTCTCCCGAAATTTGACTTTCCTCTGTCTATAACAAGCGCGGCAGGTTAGTAAAGGTGCATGACATGAAATCAGTAGCACGTAAAGAAACGGCGGCAAAAATAAGATACACAGAACTGACAAGCGCTTGTTGTGTGTACGTTTTCCTTTTGTCTCCCGTTTTTTTTTTCTTGCGCAAGATCTAGTGTGGTTTGGCAGGCCTGATCTACAGGAAAGCTACGTTCTGTGCTCGGTTCTGAGGGCGACTGTGGAACGAACGCTTCGATCTCATCTTTCACAGGGTGCGAGGAACTTTTGATCTTAGGGCTTTCTCCTGAGCTTTCACAATCACCTGCCCCAACTATTGCGTCATCAGCTGCATTCATTCGCCTGAGTTTTCTGGGCTGCGCGTTGTTCTTTTTGCATGTAGTGCGGATAACCGGGAAACACAGTCGGGACCGCAGTCGGAAGCAAATCCTAATCTTCGTGTTCTTTTTATTGTCATCCTCAGTGAAATGTAATGAACATACCAGCGACCTGTCGCTTGGCTCCCCCTTACTTGCTTTTTCTGATGGCCCTTGGCGAGAAATATTCTACAGCCACGCTTCGCGACGCTGCAGATCGCTAGGGAATTCGTGGGTACTTCATAGTAGCGTCTCTTCTCGCGTTTTGAATTGCACAGCGTCACACAACAGCTTCGCGTATCTCACCGCTGGAAAAACCGTCCGCCACAGACGCGCACACCAAATAAACGCACTCAGGCGCAAGAAACATGAGGAAAGCTCTCACACACACGATCACACAAAAAGCACAAGACAACGCATAAATTCCGAGCCGACCACATTGTAGCACCACGGCCGCTGCATAATGGTAGCACGAACTGGCCTCTGCTTTGCGGACCGCGCTAGTGGCGTCCTCACCAAAACTGCGGCCGCAACTGTGAACTCGACCAGGACGCGCTTGCCCATTGACGGCGACGCGACGCAGCAGGCCGCACCTGTTTTTTTTTTTTTATGTAGCGGCCGTGGTAGTGTACTAGTTGAGTATGAAAATATTGCACAGTAACAGTGAACACATAAAAACATTAGATGTAATTTTACAGGCGTTTACAGTTGGATTAATCGACAAATAGTCTGGTATTTATTTTAACACTAGTATAATGCCTGCTGTGAGCATTGCCTCAAGAAATTTTTGAAACTGCAAGTTAGGACATATGCCACTTTGCTTGGCGGGTTTACTTGTGAATAAAAATAGTTCGGAAGGAAACGTGTTTCTTTTGGACCAGTAGGTACAGGAGTTACTTCCAGCAATGACATGAAAAATAATTTTGCTTTTGTGTAAAAATGTTTGAAGAGGAAGACCTTACAAAGTTTTTGGTACTGGGAAAACATAGAAAGACCCTGCAGTCTGCTGTACACAGTTTTTTTTTTTAAATTGCCCTTGTCTTGCTCCTATTTTTACTTTCAGCAGAGAGCCAGAAGACTGCACTGGAAATTCCATTCAACACCATATTGCAGAACATACCGTGATGTGACCCCAAGGCTCCCGAGTATTTTCTGACATTGTTCCCACTATTGCAATAAATGATGAGATCAAACACAACACTTTTCACTCTACTAGAATAAATGCAGTTGTCGTGCGCTTACAGCAAATAAACTTCTTCAAAGTCTAATTTGTTTTGTGACTCATTTATGTTGCTTCCCCAACACCCACCATTATTCACAGCCAGGATACTAACTACCAGATGGACTGGTCCCACCCATGAAAATGTCATAGCTATTAAGCAACCACTTTTGTAATAAGAGCACAGGGTTTACGAAAGGACACAGTACACGGGTCTGCAATTGAAAATACACTATCTGACCTTGGAGCCACTGAAAAGTAAGTAGTGTCTGTGGTCCAATCTAGAATGAGACATGGGACAACTTAGTTACAAGATTCCTTGAGTAAATTCATTCTGTATGTGAATCTAGCAGTACAAATACAAATGAGGCTTATGAGAGCTTTGTTCCTTTATTAAAATGCTAAGCATAATGCTTTACATTTCACATGGTAAGGGCTCCCAAGAAAGGTAGAAAGTCATGGATTCCTTGTAATTCCCTGCAAATGTTTCATAAGAGATGCTTCCATATGGCAAGGTTTTTGAGAAAAAAGGACTTTAACAGTATTTTTGCAATGAACCAATGCAGATATAACAAAGTGCTTGAATCGAGCTGAAGATGTGCAGATTAGAACCTCTACCACAAGGTAGTGCTCATAGTTAAAAGACGTGACGTGCAAACATACGCACACGAGAGAAGACATTGCAATCACTGAATAACAACTGAAAAGGCGCGCAGTGGCCGAAAAGAAAGTACCTAGACACGAAACTTATCTGCGCATGCCCAGGCAAGATGTGATACCTATCAGTCCGCACACGTAGTGGTACACGTGAGAGATAACCGTTCAGGCATTTAATTTCTTTATGCGCATTAACTGATGGCTGGCTCATGCATGCACTACCATTATTATTTACATGCCATGCCTCAACTATTATACGTGTTGCTTCATTCCTGTGCCTGTAGAAAACTGCGCATTCATCGAATTTCGTCGTGCATTTACACTCTCGACAATGTCAAGGTAGATGCATGCATCATTAACTTGCATAAAGCAGAAATAAAAATCCTGAACAGTTATCGATAGGTATCACCTCTTGCCTGGGCATGCACTGGCAAGTTTTTATGTCTACTTTCTTTTCCGCCGCTATGTGTCCTTTCAGTTGTTAGTCGGCGTTTGTGGTGTCTTGATTTCTCTCTCGTGCCCGTGTTTGCACGCCCTGTCTTTTAACATGAATACGAACAAACTTCATCCTTTCTTATTTATCCTTTATTATTTCTCTCTTATTGTAGTGCTCATGCTGATTTGTCTCTTCCTGAAATAATGTCATCCAATTCATTATAGGTAACATAAAAGCATCAAATCTGGAAGCATTCTTAATCTGTATTTCACGCCTGTCATGTCATGACAATTATAAAGCGCCTTGTTATCCATAATAAAAACACAAGGGCCTTTTAGGAAGTGTAACATGAGTAATGCATATTTCTTCACAAATAGAAGTGATGCATATTTCAAACCAGGACCGTACCTAAGAATTTTTTTCGGAGGGTGTTTGTGTGTAGAACGGCTAACTTTGGCAACTGGTGGTCGCTGTGAAGGCATGGAAGTATTTTAGTGTCATACGAAAAGTTAAAGCACGAAAAAATTTTGGGGGGTGTCAGAACCCCCTCAACTTCTCCTTAGTTACGGCCCTGTTTTAAATCCCCTTTCATATATATGTCTATTAAATACACTAGCGTCAAATAATGCCAACTGTCTTATAATTTATCCAATTAAGAGCTTACTTGACCTGTTAACCATCCTTGTCCATTTCATTCAAAATTTTGTCACGATTTTTCCCAGCAAAAGTACTATAGCGTCCATCTAACTGTAACCTACTTTGAAAACACAACCTATTTTGTAACAAGAGTCGGTATTTTAGAATAACAGAGAGCTGAGCTAGTTGGTACGTATTCATTCTAAAAAGACAGGGCGTGCAACCACGGACACAAGCAGGGTTGCCACTGACTTTCGAGTAAATGGTCGCCAAACGACGAGCAAAAAGTCGCCAAAGTCGCCATTTTTTTTACAAATTTCGCCAAAAATGTCGCCATTCTACTATGTGCGGCATACCTAGTAACAAAAATTCCACTCACATATAGCCCCTTAGAATACAGTACCATCCAAGACTCTTAGATTATATCGACATTTCTCAATACCAGTCGTATCGCCCGCATCACCATGGGAGTACATGACACTGCTTCTCCGGCTAGCCGCAAGATGTGCGTAGTGGCGCAAGGATGAATGAATGAAACGCTCATGATATCCTACATCCCTGTCCGCTCGTTTCAAAGGTAAAAGTGTGGTAAACCTTGGGCGAAAACCCTGAAAGCATTGTTTGTAGGCAGCTTTGCGTACCCTTATATGAAATAAAGGGATTAAAAGGTTTATTGAAGGCAACACGGCAGAGTTCTTACAGGAACCGATCATTAGTGAGTCTACACCTTTTCAGTGTGAATTAATATGATACCGGACGCCACCGACCCTTCCTTATAGTCACTTATATCTACATGCGTCAATCCGATGCGTTATTAATGAACAAGTAGACAATGTAAAATGTTATATAGCAATTCTTTCATTGCACACGCTCACTGAGAACAGTGGAAAATGCCTCAATAAAATATTTTTATTGCACAAATAGCCGCGTATCCGCCTCCAAAACAGTCTTTACGAGCTGAATTGGGGGTACTGCAACAGTGAATAAGCCGCCAGCTATCAGAACAGTTGGAGCTCTGGCGGAAACAAATGGTCGGAACACGCGGCCAACCCGTCGTCTAGCCCTTTCAGAAGCGAAACTTCAGGGAAGCTTAAAGCACCTAAAGCCATAAACTTATAGCCAAACACTGCTCCCTCGCGGTTTGCAAGGCAGTCCACTGACTTACATTTTGCTAAAATGTCGCTGGGGGATGTTCCAGTACCTCCTGCATCTAGATGGGATCCCGGACTAAGGATCCCACTCACCGATCTCCTCACAGAACATCAAATAAACGTTTTATTCTCTCTCTAGATGAATTGAGGAGATACACACGAGTTACAGGACGGACATACCGAATGACGCGTGATGTGCACATTCTACTCGTGGGTCTAAAACCAAGAAAAATACAGAGAATGTTGCCGCTCAATCGTTGGGAAGACACTGAGTTTAGGATGCATAAGTCAGTAGGGACCTAAGCCGAAAATCGCCAAAATTCGCCATGTCGCCATTCATAATTTTAGGTCGCCACGGGGCCTCTCAAATTCGCCAATTTGGCGAAAAGTAGCCACCATTGGCAACCCTGGACACAAGAAAGAAGTCAGGACACCACAAAGCAAAAACGGCGTTTGTGGTGTCCTGACTTCTTTCTTGTGTCCGTGTTTGCACGCCCTGTCTTTTTAGAATGAAGAGTCGGTAATAGTTCACTGAAGCACTTTCACATATAACTTTGCTTGCATCTAGAACCTGCTATATATTATACTTTTGCTAATAAAACAGCAAATCTTTAACGAAGTATTGAGCCTTAGCAAACAATGTATTGTATTAGCAATCTACTTACTGATGTGATAAGCAAGCCTGATAAAAAACTAGGCACAATATACAATTGAATGGAAAGTTGCAGTCAGTGTAAAATGATAATATACAGGAAAATAGCAGCATGGTTTACAAGTTGAAGAGGTTCCAGCTGGCATTTGGTTTCTCGTTAAGAAATATATGTGCTGTTGGGCAGGTAATGATGTATACATCAGAATAAACAGTGCACTGTTCTGTTAGACAAGTGCAAAGGGAAAACAAACACTTTTTAAGGATGGGATTTTGTGCGCTATTTTGATGTCATTAATGAACCTTGAAAATAACATTAATAAAGAAGAGTCTGTGCTCCAATTTCACTACATATGTCGTTATTTCTGTACTGCATATCCAAGTGGTATGTGCATTTATTTACTGGAGTAATTACTGGAGGGCAGGGGGTGGGGGGTAGTTTTAGGGGTGCTGTATATTTTGTCTTTGCATATTTCTTATAGTAAACATGTTCCTACTATAATGTACCACGTTGAGAGTTTGCAAAATATAGGTATATTCTCCAAGTACATCATTTCTTGAATCGACTTCCGCTTTCTTCTGTTCGTGCTCAGTTTTTTTTTCTGATCGTGTCGTTAAGTTTGTTAACCATCCTTCATTTCAATGTATGTCCTTTTTTGGTTTCGATATTTAGGCCCTCATGGGCAATCAATTGACATTACTACTTGGTTCTGCATGTCCGATTCACTGTGATGGATGCATTGCATGCTGACATGTACATAACATGTCCCATTACATGTTGAAGTAGTAGTTCAATGCAGCAGAGCACCCATTAACATTACGTTAAGACTGCAGAAGAACGTGTTGTTGGGCGAGTTGGTGCTTGCTGAATGACATAATGCAGCGCTAAAAACACACACACACCACAAAGTAAGGAACACAAACCGACGGGACAAGCGCCTGTCCCGTCGGTTTGTGTTCCTTACTTTGTGGTGTGTGTGTGTTTTTAGCGCTGCATTATGTCATTCAACATTACGTTAGTTCACATAAAAGAGTATGCTTCGCTCCCTGCCTTTTTCAAAATGAGGTACACTTACCAGAAGCTTGGAAGTTTATCATTTAGAAAACGCAATTCCCGAAACACGTTTTTTTTTACATTTATATTGTGCTAAATTTAATTTTAACGGCATCGAGCCGTGTTGTGAAGAATGAACAAATATCCACAAAGTGCCTCCTGTCTTTTCTTTCTCTTTTTCACCATAGCTGAATAAGAATGCACTCATATGCGAGCAAAATTAAGTTATAGGGTTTCTTGCGTCGTGTCAATTGTTATCATTATTATTATTACTATTATTATTAGGTTTTAATACATAGAAAACACGAAGACACAGAGGTAACAGAGAGGGTACAGGCTGACAACTGCCACCTAAAGGGGCACAACGCCTGCCTGCTCCTTGAACAGGCAGGGGGAGCAGAGGAAATGAAGATAGGGGGGAAAGAAAGAAGGAAAAAAAAACAAGTAACACAGACATAAACACAAATAAGCAGTGCTCGCTGCATAACGAATGCGGGACACTAAAAACTGTGCTCTAGTGTCTCACATGACCCACATGACGGACTGTCTACACGTTCTTGACGGAATAATATCCCACGCACTGATACAGAGCCAACTTCTAGCTTATATAAGAGGGCTCTGTCACGACGAGGCAATCCACGACCACGAATACGGGGAACAATCCGCTTGCTACACGCTGGTCAGGGTGCTGCTTCAGAAGATGTCAGCGGATCAACAGACGAGCGTTGTCAAACAGGCATGAAAATTCTTGGCAGTCACATTCGATGTGGGCACAACTTGAAGCTAGGTGATCGGCGTCTTCATTGTCATCAATACCCACATGCGTAGGTATCCAGTGGCAAATGAGGGACAAACCCCACGAGAAATAACACACGATCGCGTTATGAAGCACGCCAAAGGGGGCGACGCCGTGTACACGCTCCCGGATTAATGTTGATCACCACTGCGTCCATCGTAAAACGAACCGCGTATGGGCGCTTGTCAGCGAAAGGCTCAAACATTTCGGCGTCATCTCTACGGGCGGCAGGCACCGCTTCAGCGCAAAACAAACGCGAATATGGGCGCCGCCATGTTGCTTGAAAACAAACAAAAACAAAAAAAAAATACCGGAAGCGCGCGTAGGTCACGTGACCATCTCCAGCCAATAGCGGCGCAGTATGGGCCCCAGCCATCCTAGGGGATATGTTTCGGATATACGCGGCCGGGCGGGCTCGCAGCCCTTTGCCGTCGGGCTCGGGCGGGCCTTCGACAAAGTCAGCGGGCCCGGGCCGGGCTCGGGCTCGGAAATACGGCCCGTGCACAGCTCTAGCCTGGGTAGCATGTCATGAGCATAATGAAGTCGGTGCTTTCCGGCGTCTTTAGTTATGTTACTTCAAAACTAAAAAGCGCTGTTGAAACTAAGGTGACTTTATTAAAATTATTGTTGTTAAGAAGATCATTGAACAATATTGTGCTTGCAAAGGTATTGTTGCTTTACCTCTGCTGGCAATTGAGCTTTAGAGAAAAATGTCTGTGGGCAGCGAATATAACGCGGCAAGACGTCTTGTAAAAGCGCAAAATATTGAATTCATAAATTGAGGCCAACTGAAATTAGGGACGGCGAGCCTCTGTCTACACATTTTGAAACCCACGATCGTCATCACCGCCTCCCAAGCTTGTATTATTTTCTGGAAATTAGCTTTTTTCACACTACAAAAACAGCAGCGCTAAAGGACGTTCTTGCTTTAGAACTTTTAAGAAACCCGTGGGAGCCAACAACAATATAATCGGACAAAATATATTGAAGAGGCAGGGGATGAGAAGAAGGGCAGTACGCTCTTTCGAGAGTTGGTCGTTATCAGGCACAGCCAAACTACTCGTATATGCCCCCTTTCATTGCTACAGAACTGCTGAGTCACGGTCGAGCAGACCAAGCCGTTCGTTGCACGCGCTGCGGTTATCACTCGTCGATTTAGGTTCGCGCTCGCCGGTTGTAGCGGATATCGTCGTCGTGCTTTTTTTATGTATTATGGTTTTCTCGATTCGCGCGATTACGGCTAGCGTCATCCGGCTAATTTTGAACTTTGAAAGTCCGTACGCCACGTGGTGTGAAAGAAGGTGAACTAAAAGCGATGTCCCGAATTCCTGGGTATGGTTATTGCTGCGTTCAAGTAAAACTTTGCCTGACTTCTTAGTGCCCCAGTCTGCAGCCGACAATAACCACTGTCGAAAGTGGGGGTGCCGAGCCCCCCCCCCCCCCCGACATTTCTCAGTGGGGAGCTAGCACCCCCCTTGTCCCCCCCCCCCCCCCCCCGGTAGATACGCCTATGTCGCCCTATGTTGTTTTCCGATCTACCGCGAGTTTCTTAGGCTTGCCCAATAACCTCATTACAGGAGGAACGGTTACTACCCACAGAAAAACGTAGTAACCGCGATCATTTCGCCTCACAAAACACCCGTTTTTGTACGGTCAAATTCCCGAGCATCAAGACAGTGATTAATCATTGGGTAGTGACGCACAGGATGCAAAGAATGAGAACAACGGCAAGTCTACGCTACACGTATACGTCATGAGCGGTTCCTAGAGTATATATACCCGTACCTCTGGGGAACGCAGCTGGGCCGGTGAGCAGCTAGACTTTAGAATAAATAGTTTAGGATGCGCGCCTGTATTTATATAGCGTAATAGAGTGAACTTGGGCGTGTTGGTTAAGCATGATGAACCACACAGCGCGAGTAAACAACGGGGACACAGGAAGGGAACACACACAGCGCTGACTTACAACAAAATTTATTGAAGCCACATTTCACATATATATAGGGGATCAGCCAACCACTGCGCATGTCATAGCACATAACTTTCTAATCAACTTGGAAAAGCCGAACGGAGAAATTGCAATTCTTTATCTGACAAAAATATCGACGCCGAACTAACACATTTGTCACCCAACCTTTGAATCATCTCTGCTTCAATTATTTCTCGGACATATTTATTTCTATGTTTACAAACCACGTCAGCTTCCTGAAAGACCGGTTTGCACGTGCAGTCATTACAGTGCAGAGCGAGAAGGCCTCCCTGTACTTTCGTGACATAGGCCTCCCAAGCTCGGCCAGGGGGCGCTGCGTCGCACGCGTTTCGCCGCCTTTCTTGCAGAAACCGGTCGCTTCTCTCCCCGCGCCTGGCTTTTGACTGCGCGCCGAATCGTCGCTCCCAATCTCGCGCCGTGAGGCGCTCGCTATCGCGCGTGGACAGAATACAGGAGACCCAGTAACACCCGGCTCTACCACCATGTCCCGTGCCCACCCCCTGGTTCGCGAGAACTTTTCGTACGCGGCGGCCGCTGGTCTTCCGTCTGCAAAGAACTCACAAACCGCCACAGACAAGAGAAACTCTGTGATCGCTGTGCTCTCGGCAGCGCTGACAGCCGCTATGGATTTTCTCCCACGGCCGGTCTAGAGGCGCGCGCTCGAAAGAGCGAGCGCGCGCCTCCAGACCGGCCGTGTTTCTCCCTCCCGGCTGCCCCGTTCGCCCGCTCTGTGCTGCAGCGCTGGCCACCCACCTTGCGTTAACAAATGATGGCGAGTGATCGACACAAGTCTAGGCCACGCATACTGCAGTGGAACTGCCGTTCACTGCGTCGCCGACAAGCAGAGCTCGCAGCGATCCTTCCCCTGCGCGACTATGACGTCCTTGCTTTGCAGGAGACGTATGTTCGCGTGGAGGATGTTTCGCTGCCCGGCTACATCGGCTACAGCAGTTCCACGCAGTGTGCGCTGGCTGAGTGCAATAGTGCGCCGTGCTGTGACACCGCCCACCCGCCCGGGAAGCCACGCGCCGGTTTGTACATTCGTGACACACTCGCTCATGCGCTTGTCCCCACAGAACATTTATGCTGTGCGACGAGTGAGTGCGTTGCTGCCACGGTCCGTGTGGACGGCGTGGACACTTCTGTCGCGAGTGTTTATGTGCGCCCAGTCGTCGCGGCCAGCTGCGCGTTTGTGCCACGCCTTGTCGCCGTGCTCGCGCGTGACCACGTACTGTGTGGAGACTTCAACGCGCACCACGTCAGCTGGGGTTGCCGTACCACGGATGCGCGCGGTAGGGTCCTATGCGACGCGATCAGTTCGGTGGGACTCCTCGTACTAAACTCCGGGGAACCCACCTTCATCCGTCGCAGTGCGGCCTCGACAGTGATTGACCTGGCGCTGGTGTCAGAACGCTGCTCCTACGAGTGGAAACGCCACGCTGACACTGCTGGTTCTGATCACTACCCGATCACACTCCTCCCGTGCCACCCCAGCCGTGGTGCTGTTCGTGAATACAGTGTTGTACGGTGGCCACTTTTCCGTGACCTGTGCGCGAGCGTGCAGAGCAGTGATGATTTCTTTTCGCGCATCGCGGACTGTGCTGAGCGTGCCACAACACGCTGTGTTGTTCCCGCCGGCGCGCCTTGCCCTGACATCAAGCTGCTCAACCTCCGCGCAGTGCGCCAACGAGCACAGCGGCGGGCGCTGCGCTCCTCGGTCCCCGGCGCATGGACAGAGTACAACCGACTCGACGCTGTGTGCCGGCGGCACGTCCAGCGGCTACGCGACCGCAGCTGGACGGGCGTCTGTTCCTCTCTGAGTGATCCACGAGGACGTCGCCGCGGCTGGCACATCATGCGCGTCCTGATAAACCCGAAAGTGTCGCGCTACCCAGTGCTCGCCATAGCCGTTGCGCAGGGCATCACTGAAAGGGAGCTTGCTGAACTGCTTGCCGCCTCTTTCGCGCCTCCTTCCCCTCCTAGAGCGGGGAGCGCTGGCGGTGTCACGACAAACGCCGCACCCCCGCTCCCTCCCGTGGATCCCATCACCTCAGCTGACATTCGCTCTCTCTGCAAGGAGGACTTCTCCCTCTACGAACTGGAACGGGTTCTCCTCAGAAAGCGCAAGCGCAGCGCCCCTGGAGCGGACAAAATCACTCATCAGCTGTTGAGAAACCTGGATGCCTCCCAGCGCCCACTCTTGTTGAATGCATTCAACAGAGTTTTCTCCAGTGCTGTCCTCCCGGAAGAATGGCGTTCCGCGACTGTGATCCCTGTCCTCAAACAAGGCAAACCGCCGCGATCGGTGACGTCATACAGGCCCATCTCTCTCACTTCTGTGGCGGGCAAGACTATGGAGGAGATGGCTCTTTACCGGCTACAGTGGATCGCGGAGTTGCGCAACGCTTTCCCACCAGAGCAGTGTGGATTCCGGCCACATCGCGCGACCATCGACTGCATTGCTGCAGTCGTGAGCACCCTCGAGCAGGCCCTTCACGATGTAGAAATGGCCATCCTACTCCTCCTTGACATAAAGTCGGCGTTCGACTCGCTCCCCCACTCGTCTATCCTCAGTGCTGTGCGCGCGCTAGGTGTTGAGGGCAAACTCTTGAACTACGTTCAGGCCTTCCTCACTGACCGAACGTTTACTGTGCGCGTGGGCGGGGCGACAAGTGCGCCGCGATCTGTCAGCTGTGGCGTCCCACAGGGCAGCGTCCTCAGCCCGTTCTTGTTTAATCTGGTACTCGCGCCGCTCGTCAAGTGCCTACCAGAAACGGCTGTGTTCCCTGTTCGCGCAGTGGTGTACGCTGATGACGTCGCATTGTATGTGCGTGGACCGACCCGAAAGTGCTCGGTGGTGCGCGCTTGCATGCAGGAGGCCCTCCAATGTGTGGCCGCCTTCGTGAGAAACATCGGCCTCACGATCTCGGCGCCGAAAACCGAGGCCCTCGTCGTCCACCCTCGTGCTGAAGCCCGACGACGCCTTCCGTGCCTTCAGCTGGATGGTGCACCAATAGTTTGGAGTAGCAACGTCCGCTACCTCGGCCTGACGATAGACAATCGCCTCCGATGGTTCCCGGCGGTGCGACGTGTACGACAGACGACGCGTCGCGTGGAATCGGCTGTGCGCCAACTACTCGCAGGCGGCAACGGCTGCCCCGCTGCCTTCGCCTGCACCATCTACGAGGCGATGGCTCTGTCTGCCATCCACTACGCACTACCGATCTGCAAACTCCAGGCGCCACAGTGGCGACTGATCGACCAGGACCACCGCCGAGTCATCCGCATGTGTCACGGAATGCCTCGTGGCTCTCGTGTGGCCGAGACCCTCGCGGAGGCTCGTGCGTGGCCTGCGTCGCTCACGGCGGACCTGCGCGCATTGTGCCACTTGCAGCGTCTCCACCGAGCGCCTGATGCAGGTCCCCTCCTCTCGCGGTTACGTGCTGTGCCAAACTCACGTGTCGGCCAACTTATCGACGTGTACGACGGTGTTGTGGCTGACGACCCCGCACGCCTTTCGCGCTGGCCACCCCCTCACCGTCGAGTGCCCCTTCGAGTGAACTTGCACCTGCCGGGCATTCGATCCAAACGCCACACCCCCATCAGTGCCATTGCTCAGGAGGCCGCGGCGCGGATGTATGAGGACCTGGCCGGGAGGACGCAGGTGTTCACCGATAGGTCCGTCCTGCAGGATCGCTCAGCCGCGGCCGCCTGCATAGTCCCTCAGCTCAGCTCGGAACGACAGTGCCGCTTGCGATACTGTGCATCCTCAACAACAGCTGAGCTAGTCGGGCTCCAGCTGGCTGCAGACCTCCTGCGCAATTCGCCGGCCGTCACGAGCGCAGCAATATTCTGCGACTCGAAACCTGCCCTCCGCCAGCTCGCGAGGGAGGAACGAGGCCCCCTTCTTGCTCAGCGTGCAGCTCTCAGCCTGCTGGCCCTCCAGGAACGAGGCTGTGATGTGGTCCTTCAGTGGCTCCCTTCACACGTCGGCATCGCGTGCAACGAGGCTGCAGACGAACTCGCAAAACGAGCACACTCCGCCGAGACTTCGCTGACGGATTACGCCAGCTCGTTCGACTCGGCACGCAACAACCTTCGCCGGGAGCTGGTGCGCGAGCATCCTGACGCACGGGTCGCCTCCGGACACCCCCCTCCTCCCATCCCAGCCACTGGTTTCACTCGCCGCGAGCGCGCGCTTCTTCTTGCCTTGAGGACCGGTTCTGTGTGGCCCGCGGAACGCAGGCATCGTCTTCGCGGCGCCGCTGCACCGAACTGCACCGATTGCGGCGCGATCGAAACCCTGTGCCACCTATTGTTTGACTGTCCTTCTCTCAACACTGCGCGGAAGCGGCTCGCCATGAAGTACCGCCTCGTCGGACTGCCGTGTGCGACCCTACAGGACTTGCTCCATCCCACCGGCCACGTGCACCGTCGCCGATCAGCCCTTGCGGCCCTACTCGCTTTTCTCGAGGATGCCGGCCTAGTCGAACGAATTTTCTAGCCGCTCACCACGGTGACTCGGACGCCCGTTCTCCTGCCCCCCCACCCCCTCACTGTTTTTTTTCCCACTCATACCTTTCTTTTTCTTCTTTTACCATACTCTTTTCACTCTCACTGTCCCTTTAATCCCTAATCCCCCGTGAGTGTATCGGTTGAGGTGTCCTCACTTGAGAGACAGTTATCGTGCACTCCACACCCAATTTCCATTTTCATTTCCTTCTTCCTTTTAAGAATCACCTCCCCCCCCCCCCCCCCCCCCACGTTCACGCGCCCTGCACGCGCTGTTCTCTGCTCGCCGTGCACGTGCAGCTTCACGTGTCGCTTGCTCTGAAGGTTTCAAAAGATCCCAGAGATGGAAAAAAAAATCACAGCATATCCACGGGGTGAATGATGATGAGTGGGGCGAAGCTACGGAGGGAATCATCTGTAAACCGTGAAACTCTTCCGTGAAATGCGCCCAGTACATAATATAAAGAGTGTGAAACATCGTGTATATATTAAACATCAAACTTTTATTGTACTGTTGGTTTACGTGGTCCCTTCATTATCACTTGTGATCGGTGAAATGCAAGGAAGAAGTCCGCTCCCGAGCGAAAGAGCGCCAAGAGCGATCGCATTCCCCGCTCGCCCTGTGCGAATTAAAGGCAAGGCTAGAGGGAAGACAGGACGCGCGTTCCACGACGCGAGGTCGGTAGCATGCCCAACGAAAGCCAACGGAACGCGATCGTGCAAGTGCTCCGGCTTCGCATCGCATCATGGTTCGATTTAGCGTCCCAAAACCAAATATATTGCTCAAGGTGTGCCTTGCGTTTTTCGTAGAAATAATTTCTTTATCATGTACATTAAGACGAAAAGTTGAAAGCTCACTAGAGTGTATCGCCCGCAAAGTATGTCTTTTAGTGTGATTTAACTCTCGTACGGCAGGGTCCTCGCGCCGTTGCCGGTCCACCTCGCCCGTTGACGATCGGGCGAGGTGGCTACATACAACTACTACTACTACACTTTAAGAAAAACATCTGGCGTTCTTTCGTTCTGCTTTTACAAAACATCTGGCGTCTTTCGTTGGTTTATTTCATCAATCAACGGCGTTTTGAACAAAATTTTTATTGTTTAATCACGCACAGGAGAAATCTCACCAGGCACTACCTTGGAGGTAAACAATGGCTGCTAATGGGAATGAGAGACAGAAGAATTCGGCTTTTAGTTAACGCGCACGCTGCGAATTTTTTATTGTTCAACAACGCACAGGAGAAATCTCCCACCGGCACCACCTTGGAGGTCAAAGCGTAAGACTTGTTACGGACTCCGACGACGACGACGAGGGACGAACGGGTGCCGCCTTAAGGAGCTTCGCCCCTAAAACGTATTCACGGTGGGAATCTCGCCAGAGGAGGACGGTCGATCGACCACCTTTTCGGGACCGAGCAGGTCGTCAAGGGCGATGCTGTTTGTGCGAGCGCTACGTACGTGCCGATGCTGAACGGGCACATTTCTTTGACATGAATAGGGAGGTGACTGCGCGAGTTCTGTAATTATGTTACTGGTAAAACGCACATTCGTTGCGGCATGCAGTCGTGTCTACTCGGAGATGTCATCATACATCCAGCACGCTTTCGCGTGCGTTTTCTATTGATAACTTTTCGATGGCTAGGATGCCAAGTTTGTCGTGCGGCTTTAAATTTATTATGAGCTCAGTGTGAAGAGCAAAAATTTACATCTGCCCTGTAGAGTCACTAGCTGCATCGCAATGCGCAGTGTTCAGTTTCGTGGGAGTTTCACTTTTGCCGAGGTCTGCATCGAATGATAACAACGTCTGATCGCAAGTTTAATGTCACCTCAGATTTTTTTAGAGCTCCCTTTGACCGCATAATGAAACGCGCAAAAAAAATTCATGCCCACTTCGACCATGCATCTTGCAGAGGCGTGTTTCACTTCAAATAATATCGACGCCTGATCACGCACCGTGTTCGCTTATTCGAATGTCGCTTTGGTTGTTTCGACAGTTCGCTTGGTCAGCATCATACTATACAGGGACGTAGCCAAAAGGGGGGGGGGGGGTTTAAACCTTCCCCGAAAATTTTCAATTTTGCTTGCGTATATGTACACGCACACATACAAACCCACGCACGAACATACATAAAGTATAATAGAACCCCCCCCCCGAAAAAAATTTCTGGCTACGCCCCTGATACTATACAATACCCACTGGGATCGCTCATGTTTATCATTATGCCGAGATTTGTGCCCGATAATAAGCGCATCTGAATTCGCGAAGCCATCGAAAATTTATTGCCGCCTTGGTTCTTTTTTCAGCTCGTTTCCAAAGCGGCAGCTGTATATCGCCCGCGGATCACGCGCATGCAAGGCTTTATATTACGTGCCGAACGCATGACATTATTACGAGGCACGCCTGGTGGGGGACTTCGGATTAATTTCGGCCACCTGGGTTCTTTAACGTGTACGTAAATGTAAGTACGCCGGTGTTACTGCATTTCGCTCCCATCGAAATGCAGCTGCCGCATGCGTAAATCGAACCCATGACCACGATCTTAGCAGCGCAACACTTCAGCCTGCTAAGCAATGACGGCGTGTCGCATGCAAGGCCAATATAAACGCATCAGTGCAAACATGCAGCTTAATTCTGTTTACAGGGAGCTGCGACGAGAAATGTACCGCAATCAGCTGAATTAAATAAACACTTAGTACTCGCGGCACGTTATTTAAACTGTGGTGTACGTAATAAGCCCACATGCTCCGCTGATGTCACATTACAAATGGTTGACTCGGAAAGCCAGCGCGCAATCTCGAAACGTAGAGCGGCTGTCTATTTGTTGTAGCTTCAGTTCACAAATGCACTTCCCTTTCAAATGAGCACGATCATCGTGTTTCTCCCCGTTAATAGTTCGTAGTACTGTGTACGACAAAAATTACTCCAAGGTAACAAGACCGCGAAAGCATCGCATGCCATAATCCACTCTTGACGCCTCTGCTCCTCGCACTGCTTGCATTGGAAACGGTAGAACATGACAGGAAGTTTTCGGCTCTTCGTCATTTTAAACTTTTGTGACAGTTCACAATGGAGCAGGACTGCATGCCTGCTTTCGAGTACGACGAAGGAACGCCCCCATAGCGTGAAAAATGCGAGATAAAAGCCCCGGGGAGCACGTTCTCCGCGCGCGCAATGGGAAAACCAAGCAAGAGCGACCCGTCCGAGCTACCGGAGGTTTCCTCTCTCTCCGCTGGGGCGGTGGACGGCGCTGCGCAAACTTGAGCGTTGGAGGCCTATTGCTGGCATGCTCACGGAACCTTTCATTGATACATCGGCCCGTTTGGCCGATGTAATGTTTACCACAACTTAGCGGTATAGAATACACTACGCCTACTGCGCAGTCTTGAAAAGGCGCTCGGTGTTTCTTTGCGCAAGAAACTTCTTCATCGATAGCTCTGTTTGGTTGAGTTAACCTACACAAAGAGGCCAACTTAAGCGGGGCAGAGAATGCAGTTGGAACATGTGACTTCTGAGCGATTCGTTTGAGATTGTGTGCCACCTTATGAATGTAAGGGATGACCACTTTCTTCTTCGTGTTACTTGGTCGCGCCTCAGGTGGTCGCACCAGTTTTTTGAGTAGTCCTTCAGCTACTGAAATTTGCAAATGCATAGGATAGCCCGCTATAGATAAGCGCTCAGATTGGAGCTGCACTGCTTCAATCATTAGATGGGCATATGACTTTGACACAGCATTTCTGAAACAAAAACAAGCCACACTTCTTTTCACCAATTTGGAGTGAGCTGACTGAAAAGGCAGTAGCGGTTTACCGGCCCTAGGATCGTACCGCCAACATACGTGCTCAGCACCAAAATTCAAAAACAAATCAAGAAAGCGCAGTTTTCCATCAACCGGAAGTTCATGGGTAATGTTTAAAGGATTGAAGCAATCCCGAGTCATATGAAGAATATATATATGTGAAATATATATATATATATATATATTGAAATGTATATAGGGGGCATGCACCTGACGTCATCCGCAAAGAGCGCTAGCGTCGTTCCAGGATGCCGCCATTTTGGCGGTCTCGGTGGTTCGCGGCGCTCATGGTGGCACTGTGGAACTATCTGTTTTTTCGCTTTTTATGGTGCATCTGTGGACTGCAATGGACTTAAGCGCACACGCACGTGGGTTAGATAAACCTGCGCGATTGCGCTGCCTGGAGAAAGTGTGTCTGTGCGGCGGCGCAGACCCACTCGAAGACGCCGAACTTCAACCCGATGTTGCACTGCATGCTGCCGCGTGTCGACTTCACCGACATGAAGGACTACCTTGTTCGCGAGACAAGTTCTGTGTCGCGTGAGCAACTGAAAGCTTGTAAATCCATGCACGGTCACAACTATCTCACGAGCGGATGGGTGCAGCAGCCGGGTGTCAAGGTTCTCCAAGACAGCACGATAGTTGCAGTTGGAAAGGTAAACAGACTTCCCTCGTCCACTTGTAATCGCGTTTATTGTGCCGTGCGAGCGCTCTGCCGATACTGTAAACCCAGTAACGGGATGTAATGGCAGAAAAGCGATCACAGCAATTGCTGCAGTGCTGTTTTCAAATGGTTTTTGCTTCTCAACAACCGCTACATGCGGTGCTAATGTGTAGCCGATTTATCGCAGGTTTTTAGTGCAGGCGTCAAAGTTCTGCCGTACAGCACAATCGCTGTTGTCAGAAAAGTAAGCCGACTTCCCCGTTTATTTCTAATCGCGTTTGTTCTGTCGTGCTAGCGCCGTGTGAAACCCGTAAACACGATAACGGGACGTCAGGGCAGGAAGGGATTACAGCACTTGCCAGTGGCTGTTTCTAAATGGTTTTCGCATTTCAACAACCGCTGATTGCCTTGCTCGTGTGTAGCTGAGTTATCGCAAGCGTTAAGCGACAGTTCTAGCTAGGGCGACGCGCAGCTTTCTGAAGGATTAAGTATGATCTAACTCCATTCCGCGTTAAACGCGATCGCCAGAATTTAAGAAGCCGCGTTGCGTCGATCACTTACGTCGTGCAAATCAGCGTTGACGTTGCTTTATTCACACATTTCTTACTTTGCAGCTACGATAGCTTTCTAATTTATTTCAAATGTTTAGGTCACATCACTGAGGTTGTCTGTTTGTACTCCCAGGTTCGTCATTCACAGTCATTTATTGAAAAGCTCCTTACGCCGTGGCTTCTCATCAAAGAAGACGGTGACGTACAAGCTGCTCACTGCACCTGCAAAGCTGGCCTTTGGTATGAAAAAGAAACCAACCGAGGCAGCATACTGATCCACAGGCTTCTTTTTCGTGTGGTTGTTACAAACAAACACGGCGCAGTTCACCATTGTCGCAGCTGGCTGACGTGCAACCACGCCACGTACCGTCTCTCCGCACACACAAATAAATTCGTTCAAAGATTTTCACGTAATAAATACGCACCGCGCACGAGACACTGCTGTGCGTGGGCTAAGCAGAACGCATACAGAACGTAGCCCGATACTGCCGGTACTGCTACCTGCTACTGCGCTCACGAACGGCCGGACCGGCCGGACCGCCAAAATGGCGTCGCTGCCCGGCGATGCTATCGCCACCTCGCGGATCAAGGTACAGTGCATACCCCCTATATGTGAAATGTTGCTTCAATAAATTTTGTTGTAAGTCAGCGCTGTGTGTGTTCCCTTCCTGTGTCCCCGTTGTTTACTCGCGCTGTGTGGTTCATTATATAGCGTACAATTTTGTTAGGTGCGCGCGCTCACGTAGCGTAGTGGGACTTTTAATCAAACATATTAGGACATAATACCCAAGACGGGGTATTAAGCTTACTGATATCGCCTCAGTGAACTTATATGGATCCATAAGGTAGTAAATAGGCTGAAAAAAGCTCGTAATAATAACGTCTAAGGATCATTCAAGAAGTTCTAACAGGTGCATGGCAAAAAGTTAGTAACGGCACGCAAGGGGTAGTAACCATTGCAAGTCATAGACAGTTATAGTTTAGCGTTAGCGTGATAGCGGGGGTTAAGGGAATAGCGTTACCGTGCCGCAAACGCTCGTTGCTGACAGCGCGTTTTAGTTTAGCGGGATAGCGTTTACGTGCCCAAGCTGTGACGGTGGCGTCATCTAGCGGAGGGTGAATGCGTCAGAAAAAAAGTGAAAAGAAAAAAAACTCAGAATGCTCGCCCCCCGCACGCAGTAATATATTACTACTTTTTTAGTAACAATAAAAGTAAACAAATGTGAGCCACGCACCAAAAGCGAAAATTTTTATGTTGCAGATTTGTTTACACCGATCCTAGTGACGATCCTAGTGACGTAGGCCTAGTGACGTTCGAAAGGGGAAGCGATCTCAAAAACTACGTTAAGTTATCCGTAATACTCGGGCGTCGAAGCTACTTGAAGGCAAGCGAAGCCATTCTACGCAGTCGTGTGCTGCGAAAGAAGTGAATCCGTCCACATCAACGCTAAATTCAGTTCGAAGCGGGCGTCCAAAACCGCCGCCATGCTTTACGTACCCTATGTTAACCACGCAAACACGGTAACGCTAAATCTGAAAAATAGCTTGCGTACGGTAAACGCTACGGGTCATTTAGCGTACTGCGCATGCGCATTTCGGTCCCGCTATTCCGCTAAACCCACTAAACTATAACTGTCTAATGTTTGCTAACATATAGGTACTAAAAAGGCAGCAAAAGGTTAGTAATGGTCCAAGATAGTAACAGCTGCTGTTATTTGCTAGTGGTTACAAGCTTTTTGCTAACTTCTTTAAGAGTGTAATTAAAGGTTCGTCGTTACTCTTAATATTATGTTTGTCCCAGCAGCGATGTTAGAATACCGAACGAAATTTACCAGGACGTACAAGATTCCGAAATGAAATCAGCGACACAATTGTGGGTCTGTATCATGACTGGGCACGGAGGGACGTGAGCATGAGACATTACGCGCTTTTGCCTTAAAGGTTCCGCTTGCTCTCTGCTGTCGCTTTCACGTCTACGCTCAGAAGACACGCTGTTACTTTATGTAAAAGGAGAGCGCAAGCAGGAATACTCTGAGCAATTATTTTATTGTCATGATGCCTCGTTATTACTGCTGATTTCACGTTCGCCAATGACTGGTGGGGAAGGTTTGGAGGCCAAGTACCGTCGACTTTCCTTTTGCAGTGTCTGAAACGCCATCACAATCGAGTGCAGCGTCCTTGACGTCGCCAAATCGCCGCGTGTGTGGAGTATATAGATTCTTTTCGAGGCAGCCAGCGAGGACACACTGTTCAAAGATTCCTTCGTTTTCGAAATCAGCAGCGTCCGCGAAGCCTAGCTAGGTATACTCTAACAAAATAATTTCTGTCGGAATGTGATTCGCGCGTCTGTGCTACAGAGACATTTCTCCGTTCGCAAGGTGCAGCACTGCAGAGATACATGTGATGAGCAAAAACACCGTGGAAAGGATCAGTGCAGAAACGGCAAGATATTCTGTCAGTTTACTATGAAATAAGCGTTAATTATATCCGCGCATGTGTCGCACCTTTTGGCAAATATTTCAACAGAGGGAGGACATTTTCGCAACACATTTTTCTTGGCCGTAAAACAACCACTCGTACAAACATTACTGACTCATTTAGTTTGAACATGTCCGGTACGTAAACTGCTCGAAATAATGCCCATAAAATTGCTCGTAATTTTCACATTCACTATCACAGAGCTTCTGCTGACTGATGTCAGAACCTGCGTCCTGCAAATACTGAACGGCGAACTAAGGCAGTAATCGCGCAGTGATATACCAATTACGTTGTGCCCCCAAAGCATAAGTATGCTCACAAAAAACAGTGTTTTAAAACGACGCACACGTTCTCATAACGCCTGCATAAAGCAACCGCAGCATATAGTGCTGGCGATGGGCGGAACGTACGCACCGAGCGCTTCAATATCTTCGTATTGTTGTTTTATCTGTCTTGCAGAGAAAGGGCTTCCTGCTTAAGTAGCAAGGCTGCCCTCTATGGGCGAGCACCAACGAGACTAGAAGCAACAGCAGGCGTGCCTTCTACTGTCCTCCACAGCCATCATCTGACCGACTGGATGCTGCATCGGCAAGGTTTCTTTGTTTTGCGCAGCGAAAGCTTTATTTATTTATTTTATGTAGGAATACTGTCAACCCTCTATTGAAGCTTGCGAGCAGTAATCACTCCTGTGGCGCAGAGACCGTATCACACTTGGACCAGGCCATCTTTCTGTGGATGTTTTTTGGAAAGGGGAAGAAACTGAAGGGTGTGTCAAGATAAGATCGAACACGAGGTCCCGGTCACCGTTCCTGATTCTGATGAAATTTACTGTAGGTCTGGGCATTACACCCAGTACATTGGTTTTGAAGTTAGGTCTGCGAAACAAAATTTTGTTCGCCTGAAAAAAATTATACAAATTTTGGCCACAAAAAAATACTTTTTAGCCAATTTCGCGATTTCTGAATTTTGAGCACACCTAGGGAAAAAAACGGTGCGCTTCATGGTCCCAATATTTATTATCCTTAAAAAACAAGTGAAATACAATCTTATGAGTCTATTATTTCTCTTGCTTGTCGAAGCACTTTTGAAGAAAAAGATCACAAACTTGGCAAAGTGCACAAAGTACCTGTATTTCAGGAATTTATTACTGCAAGCAAGTTAAAGTGAGGATAATAAAAATCGGTACATATTAACTTTGATACCTTCGCTCTTTTGAAAATAATTTTCGTGGTTTTTATCGCGCTCCGGTTTACTCGATAATTGGGCTGAAACGAAGTAATTTACCAAAAAACGCTGAACTTTGAAAATAGTTTTCTCAAAAAGGCCATTATTATTTTTTTTTAAAAGTCCCTCTGATTGAAGTTAAGGACGTCATCTACCATTCTGCACAAAAAAAAAAAACGTTGCATTATTTTAGTTGCAAGCAAGTTATAGTGTGTCAAATGTCACCATGCCAGCGTAGCGGCCATGTCGTTCGTTATGTGTTGAAGCTCGGATACAAGCTGTTAAAAAATACTTGTACGTGACATAATCACAAATCAGCAGCTCCACACCAACAAATGCGCAGCCCGGTGTGTCATGGTTCAGCAGGTTTTGTCTTGCGATCAGCTGCTCACTTTACATGAGTGCCGCTTCGAGTGCGGATGAGCTGCGCTTGAGCGCCAAACTACGCTCAGAGGACAAACGAGAGAAGGAATGCATCATTGTGAAAGTTAAAGGCTGCCAACAAATGTCATAATATGCAACGGAAACTCTGCCGGCCATTTCGCAGTGACCGCCTTTAATACAGGACGCATGTATTTTTTTCTGCTGTTATGCCCGCAGCCGCAAAATATTGTGATAAACGCTCGACTTGCGTTAAATATTCTATCTGCGGACGCACAACAATACAGCATTGTAAAAGCGGTTCTTTAATGAAGCAAAGGACTTGGACACACTTCTTTTCACAGCCGCCAGGCACAAGTGTTCTGGCACGAGATGGAGAACAACTGCAGTTTGAGTTCTTCGACCATCGGAAGCACGTATGACAGCTTTTATTTAGATGTCAATGGCTTTCTTTTGTGTCATACGTCGCTCACAGAAAGAAAATAACTAATTATCTTTAGACCATCAGAAGAGAGAAAGCAACATATGAGCGTACTACTGGAGGCGCCGGCAGAGTTTTCGTTGCATATTATGACACTTGTTGGCACTTAACAGCCTTTAACTTTCGCAGTGATGCATTCCATCTCTGGTTTGTCCTCTGAGCGTAGTTTGGAGCGCAAGCGGAGCTCATCAGCAATCGAAGCGGCACTCATGTGATGCGAGTGTCGCATCACATGAGTGCCGTTTTTTGTTGTTGATGTTATTGTTTTCGCTACAATCGTGTAAAACATGACGTCTGTAAAACAAAGTGGGGTAACTATTTCTGCATCACCACATGCGGTGCTCCTCACTTTCACTAATGTCACTGTTTTGCAAGTTCATCAGGAGGTGTTATTTTTTAACGAATCCTATGTTGAAGCGGTTTTGTCAAACACAAGAATCGGAGATCAACACATTAATTCTTGTATAAACACAGAAGACCACGTAAAAGTTGAATGTACAGGAGTGGCGAATAGGTACCGGAAGATGAGTTGGCGCAGCCAAGAGACTTTTTTGCGCAAGCTGCGCAAAATTTTATTTCCAGTGCCGTAACGAGGCGAATCGTCCACTCGCCCCTTGAAGTTCCTGGAAGTCTACCCGACAAACGACTACAACAACACATTGAGCAAAACGGAAAACTCAGAGAAACCGTGAAGCATCTTCAGGGCACGATCAAGGACTTGAGGTAAAGGTTCCCTAAGCTGGAAGAGCAAGTGCATCAGCTAACTGCGCGTAGAGACCAAGGGTGTTCGAGTATGAACGCAGGGAAAAGTGTTTGCGAGGGAACCCGGAAAAGTGACAAAAGAAATCTAATTTCTGCAGCGCATGCTTTCCTGGAAGTTCCCGAGAGCCTACTGACTAGCTTCGAGCTCGACGTTGAATAAATAATTGTAGCAGATACGAAAGATCGTGTGCATGGGATATCGTCTCAGGGCGGAATGCTCTCTATAGCTGTGTACATAAAAGAAAACTTTAAAGGACAGAACTCGACCTCGTTTGAAGACGTTTGTACAGAAGACAAACAGGAACGACAGGTAGCAGCCATCATTGATGGTCCCTATGTTAGTGGTGGGTGTTGGAAAAACCTTCCCAAATCTCCCTTCTCTTCGTTTGCTGCATGGGTTCAGAGACACAGTAGACGCATTGACTGAAGTCATCATGACTCCAGGTGAAGCACGATGAGCTCAGGTTTCTTTTTCGGATAAGCTCTCTAAAGCTCTTCGTGACATGGCAGCAAAAAAGGAACGCTACATTGGAAGCACTATGTAATAAAGACACAGTTGTGAAAATGGGAGGGGATGGTCGCCGAATTAGTCGAACAAGATCGTGGACAGTCCTAACTCATCACAATCATCGGGTACAACCACACAAGCTTCACCAAATTCCAGTTATTGCTGAAATGCCTGAAAATTACTTTGCACTGAGGACTGCATTTGGTGAGGTAATAAAGGTAGTAAACAAGGTTACAAAGGATCACGCAATGACCATTGATGACGTCAAAATTCCAGTAACGATATGTCTTGGGGCAGACTTAAAGTTCCTCCTAACCGTGCTAGGCATGCAGTCAGCGTCATCAAGGTACCCACGTCCTTTCTGCTTCGCGGACGAAACGACCAGAACAAGGGCGTCACTGCCGATTTCATATTTTTATTCGCCACCGCACTTCCATAACCTTGAAAACATGTCACTCGATTGCGACAACTTGGTGCATGGGGTGCAAAACAAAGTTCTTTTTGAAATTGAACCTGATTTTGTGATTCTGGACACAATGCACAAGAAAGTGAGGCTTGTGCATCGTCTCCTTGAGTCCCTGTTTATAGAGTGAGGAGTTGGACGCTTGCTGCCGAGTGACGAATCCTGATGCCCCCATGGATCGGCAAGTAATGGCTATTGAGCAGCTTGTGAGAATCTGTGGCGTAAGGTTTCTGATTTGGAAGGACGAAAAACAGGCTGCCACATTTTGATCTCTGGCCGACAGCGACGTAAAAATCCTGCTAGACAACTGCCGGACAAGCTTCAGGGTAAACTGCACCCGGAGACTGAAGCGGATGTAGTAAAACTTTGGAGAATATAGCGGGATGTTTTCAAACATTTTGCCTCGGTCACGTCTGGCACGCCCGTCGAAAGCCAAACGCGGCTTTTCCTTGAAAAATTCGCCACGCTGTGTTCTACTGCTCTGACGGGGTACGGATCAGGACGCGTCACGCCATATATCCAAATTTTTGCGCACTATGCTTCTGTAAAACCTGAGCGATTTATGAATGTTGGAGTATTTTCTAGTCAAGGCCTTGAAAAGAAAAATGCCGTCTTGAAACACATTCACCACGTCAGAACCAACAAGTGGCACCCTGTGTCGGATGCCCTGAAGCTTTTCAAGAGGCAGGAGGCACATGGGGCTACACAGTGCAACCTTGCGTACACAAAACGCGGCACAGAGTACTGGCGTGAAGAGGTAATCGCAGAATCTCGAAAAATTATAGCACGGTCAGCACCATAACGACCAAGCACAGGTGATGAAGTGCCTCACTACGGCAACCTGACAGCCGCGGTACATCGCACAGAAAGTGGCGCTCGAGGTGTACGTGCAAGTGTCTAGAATGGGGCCAAACTGAAAAAAAAATGTTGATTACCCGAATTGGGCTCTGACTACCAAAAAAAAAAATGAGAAAAAGGGGCACGTGGTTGGAAGATAGCATCTTTTAAGGTGTCGCACGTAGTAACGACATAAACAACGAAAAGCCTGGACGATTCTGCGCCAACACCACAGCTATTTCAGAGGATACCAGCCATTAGGTGCGAGATAATATATTGCCAGGCGAGTATAGGGGGAAACTATATGGCTGCAGCTGTAGCTGTAAAAGCTTTGTTGTCAATGTAGGCTTCTTTCAATGGATGCGGCTGAGACGCTACTTTTCCTTGCGTTACTTTCGCGTACGGTATTTCAAGGCAAGGCAGCACTTGCTATTCGTGGTTTTAACTTGTGTATGGCGTTCTCTGGCCCTTCCAGACTCCGTCTAAGTTGCAAACTTCTATTTATGAAGATGATAAAAATAGCATTGCAAGCCCAAATGGATTTTTTTGAGTTTGACGTGATGCGGCTGCATAGTTTCAGCCAGTCTTGGGCAGTAACTAGTTACTAGTAACGCGTTACCGGTAAGTAGTTACTTTTAAGTTAGAGGAACTTGTAACAGCAACACTGTTTCCATTTTACACAATAACTGTAATGGAAAAAACCTTTATTTAGTTCTGCTTTTATAAAAAATTTTCCAAGAGCAACACTCGTTAAGGCCGATGTTAAAGGGGCCATGACACCCAATTTTCGATCATCATCTGTGTTATGTGGCTTAATCCTTGCGCGTTCACAAATAAGCTGGCGAAATTTTTGCGCATTTGGTCGAGCACTTCATTTATTACTGAATATTTATATTGTAGCGAAGCCTTTGAGTTGAGTAAGGGGTTGCGCTCTCTATAGCCTTCTAGTGGGTCGTCCTCTTGGGCTCTTCCCGCTCGCGCTCTGAGCTCGTGTTCTTGCTTGACTGTCGCCATTGAGCATCGTCGCCGACTGCCGTCTAATAAACACCTCAACAAATTGGTGGAGAGTGCTGTGCTCCCATTCGATGCCCCTGGAGCTACGATCCCGTACCCTACCAACTACCATGCCTCAAGACGCTGCTCAGCAAACGCCTCCTCCAACAACGACCTCCTGCCCCGGTGTCCCCCGCATCCGCGACCCCCCTATCTTCACCGGCGCGGATGGGACCGACGTTGAGGACTGGCTTGCGATGTACGAGCGTGTGAGCGTACCCAATAAATGGGACGAGGCAGGAAAACTCAGCAACTTGGTTTTCTACCTCGCGGGTGTGGCGGGCCTGTGGTACAACAACCACGCCACCGATTTCCCCACGTGGTCTGCTTTCAAGACCGCCATCATCGACGTGTTTGGCCGCCCTGCCCTTCGTAAACTGCAAGCCGAACAACGTTTACGTGAACGAGCTCAGCAGACCGGTGAGTCCTTTACGAGCTACATAGAAGACGTCCTGGACTTGTGCAAGAAAGCCGACGCAGCTATGCCCGAGTCTGACAAGATCCGCAACGTTATGAAAGGCATCGACGACGACGCCTTCACTATACTGCTCGCCAAGAACCCTCGTACTGTGGCCGAGGTGATCACGCTCTGCCAAAGCTACGAGGAGCTGCGCCGGCAGCGGTTGCTGACCCGTCGACCTGCATCACGCGACGCCGATCTCGCTGGCTTGTCGGCCATTTCTGATCAGTCCGCCTTGCTAGCCGAGATCAAGTCCTTTGTGCGCGAGGAAATTGCCCGCCAGTTCTCCCTACTGGCCTTCCCTCAGCAGCAGCATGTTGAACAGCCATCTACCACGCTGCTGCCTCCCTTACGCCGCGCTATTCAGCAGGAAATCGCGGAAGTCATGCCGGAATACCACCAGCCCCCTCCGGCGCCTGCACCGCTCAGTTACGCGCAAGTTGTAGCCAGGTCACCCCAAGCGATCTCTGTGGCTGCCCCACTTACTTACGCCGAAGCCGTCGCCAGACCTCAGGCCTTTGAAGCGAGTGTGCCGGCTGCGTTTGCCGACGTCATACCTGGGCCACCGATGCAGCCCATCATGCAGTCGTATCAGCAGACGCCTCGTCCACCGCGTCCTGCGTCATGGATGGGACCTACCCCGACGAATCGATGGCGCACTTCTGACAACCGCCCGATCTGCTTCGCGTGCGGTTGCGCCGGTCATGTTGCCCGCTACTGCAATCGCGTGCAGCCGCCTCGTGTCGGCTCAACCATCACCAGCCAGTCAAGCCGCCCGTATTACGCTTCACCGCCGCCTATGTCACCGTCGTCTCGCTCAGCTCCATCTACACGCCGTTCGCCGTCACCACGACGCCGATCACTGTCACCGATGCGGCCACATCCGGTCCCACGTGACCAGGAAAACTAGTCGTCGCAGTCCACGAGGCAAGGGCTGCGACGCTGTCGAACTGCGAAAGCCCTCCGAGAAGCCCATCGAACGTGTTAGACGTGTTTGTGGACGGTGTTCGCGCATCTGCCCTTATCGACACTGGAGCCGCCGTATCCGTTATTGACGCCAAACTTAGCCGATTACTGCGAAAAGTGACGACGCCACTTCCCGGGCTCTCCCTCCGTACAGCCAGCGCCCAAAGTATTCACCCTACAGCGGTGTGCACAGCCCGCGTCATGATTAACGATGCTCTGTACGCCGTCGAATTGATCATAATTCCAGCATGCTCTCACGACGTCATCCTAGGATGGGATTTTCTCTCCCACCACGAGGCCGTGATTCATTGCGCACCAGCCGAAATAGAGCTCTCACCATTCTCTGATCTGACGCCGGCTGACTGTCCATCGTCTGTGAGCAAGGTACTCGTCAAAGACGACACCACAGTACCTGCAACCTCGTCAACGGCGGTATCCGTCTACTGCGCCAGTCTCTCCGACACCGCTGCACTCCTCTCGCCATCTGACCGTGTTTGCACGAGGAAAGGCTTGCTGGTGCCTTTCGCGACCGTGCAAGTCACTCAGGGCAGCGCGTCAATTTTTGTTCTCAACCCATCTCCGTACAGTGTTACGTTGGTGCGAGGAGAATGTCTCGGCAGCGTGGAACCCCTCGAAGACGCACAAGTTATGGACGAACCAGATGACACGCACTGCCCCAACTCCAGTACGCTCAGTGCTGTTACCACGTCTGGTTCATCGCCCGATGATGTATTCGCTTCTTCCATTGCTGACAACCTTACGCCGGTCCAGCGTTCCCAGCTTCTGGGTCTCTTGGAAGAATTTCGCGCTTCTTTCGATGTCGCTCAAACTTCTCTCGGCCGCACGTCCACCGTTACGCATCGCATCGACACTGGCGCCCAACCGCCACTGCGGCAACGTCCATATCGCGTATCTCCCACAGAACGCCGCGTAATCAACGAGCAAGTCGACGACATGCTTCGACGCAACGTTATTCGACCATCTAACAGCCCCTGGGCGTCTCCTGTCGTTCTTGTTGCGAAGAAGGACGGTTCTGTGCGGTTCTGTGTGGACTACCGACGGCTCAACAAGATCACTCGTAAGGACGTGTATCCACTACCGCGCATAGACGACGCGATTGACAGCCTACAAGGAGCAGAATTCTTTTCATCCATCGATTTGCGCTCAGGCTACTGGCAAGTACCTATGGCTGATGACGCTCGACCGAAGACCGCCTTTGTCACGCCCGACGGCTTGTACGAATTCAACGTCATGCCGTTTGGGCTGTGTAATGCGCCCGCCACCTTCGAGCGCATGATGGATACTATTCTGCGCAACCTGAAATGGCACACGTGCTTGTGCTACCTCGACGACGTCGTTGTGTTTGCTCCAGACTTCTCCACGCATCTTCAACGCCTCCGGCATGTGTTGACGCGTTTGAGCAACGCTGGTCTGCAACTGAATCTAAAGAAGTGCCGATTTGCAGCACGGCAGCTCACAATACTCGGCTACGTCGTGTCCAAGGACGGAATTCTCCCCGATCCAGCCAAGCTTCGGGCCGTGACCGAGTTCCCGAAACCGACGTCCGTCAAAGAACTGCGCAGTTTCGTAGGACTGTGTTCCTACTTTCGGCGCTTCATTCGAAACTTCGCGACTATCATATCGCCGCTGACGAAGCTCCTCGGAAGTAACGGGCCCCTCCATTCGTGGTCGTCAGAGTGCGACGACGCTTTCGCAACGCTCCGTCGTTTGTTGACGTCGCCTCCCGTACTACGCCACTACGACCCTACGGCCCCTACAGAGGTACACACAGACGCCAGCGGTGTTGGCCTTGGCGCTGTCCTTGCGCAGCGCAAACCGGGGTTCCCTGAATATGTCGTGGCATATGCAAGTCGTACGCTTACTAAAGCCGAGACCAATTACACCGTCACCGAAAAGGAATGCCTGGCGATCATCTGGGCCCTTACGAAGTTCCGACCCTATTTGTATGGTCGCCCATTTGATGTCATCACCGACCATCATGCACTATGCTGGCTGTCGTCATTGAAGGATCCCTCAGGCCGCCTCGCCCGCTGGGCACTTCGCCTACAGGACTACGATATCCGCGTGCTGTACCGCAACGGACGCCAGCATGCTGACGCCGACGCCCTCTCGCGCTCGCCCTTGCCTGACGACAATACCCCATGCTCGTCACGTAACATTATTGTTTCTTCCATCGACGTTCACACCATCGCTACCGAACAGCGCAAGGATAAATGGATCGCCTCGCTGATAGACTTGCTCACTGATCCGTCGGCAACACCAACTCGCGCGTTGCGTCGTCAAGCCCACCATTTCGCCATTCGTGACGAACTACTGCACCGACGCAATTACAACGCCGATGGCCGCCAGTGGCTACTTGTGATACCCCGCAGTCTGCGTTCTGAAATATGCGAGTCCTTCCACTCTGATCCACAATGCGCGCACTCTGGGGTATCCAAAACTTACCACCGCATTCGACAACGATACTTCTGGCGAGGGATGTACCGCTACGTGCAGAAGTTCGTTCGCTCCTGCCTCGATTGCCAACGCCGAAAACCTTCAACGCACGTGTCACCCGCTGGTCTACAACCATTACCTTGCCCTAACCGTCCGTTCGGGCGCGTGGGCATCGACTTGTACGGACCACTTCCTCTCACATCGGCTGGTAACCGCTGGGCAATCGTCGCTGTTGACCATCTAACGCGATACGCCGAAACCGCCGCCCTCCCAGCGGCTACAGCGCGCGACGTTGCCTCCTTCCTGCTACACCGATTCATGCTGCGTCACGGTCCACCCCAGGAGCTTCTCAGCGATCGAGGCCGTGTCTTCTTGTCGGAAGTCGTCGAAGCCATTCTCAAAGAGTGCCATGCTGTTCACCGCAAAACTACTGCTTACCACCCGCAGACGAATGGCCTAACCGAACGCTTTAACCGCACGCTCGGCGACATGCTCTCAATGTACGTCGCCGCCGATCACACAAATTGGGATGTCATTCTGCCCTTCGTCACCTACGCCTATAATACCGCCCCTCAAAGCACAACTGGGTTTTCACCCTTCTTATTGTACGGAAGGCACCCGTCGCACACCATCGACACGATACTCCCATACAAGCCGGATTCAACTGAGTGTGCGCCGATTTCTGACACAGCCAGGCTTGCGGAAGAGTGTCGCGAGCTTGCCAAGACTTTTACAACGCAGGAACAAGAGCGGCAGAAGAGCATTCGCGGTGGCACCACCACTTCTGAGTCCACGTTCCTCCCTGGAGCTTTCATAATTGAAAATTGAAAATTTCATAATTGAAATTGAAAAAGCAAGCGCTGTCCTTGTCAGTCTCTTCTGTCCGTCTGTTTTTTAGTGCGCTTCAACAAAATTTTCAATTATGAACGTAATCCAACTGGCCCAACTTGCCATCTTGCTCCCTGGAGCACTCGTATGGCTCTCGGTCCCTACCACTGCAACTGGCCTCTCTTCAAAACTACTGCCGAAATACGAAGGCCCCTATCGGGTCGTCGAGCGCACATCCCCGGTCAACTACGTGATCGAACCCATCGAACCATCTTCGGACATGCGCCGTCGAGGGCGCGACATAGTTAACGTGGAGCGCCTCAAGGCCTACTATGACCCACTCATAGTGACGAGCTGTTAGGTCGCCGGACGGCTCCCTTTTCGTACCCGGGGAAATTGTATCGAAGCCTTTGAGTTGAGTAAGGGGTTGCGCTCTCTATAGCCTTCTAGTGGGTCGTCCTCTTGGGCTCTTCCCGCTCGCGCTCTGAGCTCGTGTTCTTGCTTGACTGTCGCCATTGAGCATCGTCGCCGACTGCCGTCTAATAAACACCTCAACAATATAAACACTCGAGTGATTTGAGACTAGGGGAACACTTTAGGCAATCGCGAGTCGTGACGTAACAAGTATAGCTTGTCGTGTGAGCGCCCGTATTCCCGTGAACGATATCAAGGCGCAAGCCTGTAGTATCGCGGTGATCGCATCCGTCTGTCCCGCCGTCCGTACGCAGGTATTTGTTCCCCCTTCATGATACAGATCCACAATTGTGTCGCTGGTTTCCAGGGGCGTAGCCAGAAATTTTTTTCGGGGGGGGGGGGGGGTTCAACCATACTTCATGTATGTTTGTGCGTGTGTTTGTATGTGTGCGTGTATATATAGGCAAGCAAAATCGAAAAATTTCGGGAGGGGGGGTTTCAACCCCCCCACCCCCCCTCCTGGCTACGCCCCTGCTGGTTTCATTGGCTACGTCCCTGCTGGTTTCATTTCGGAAATTTGAACGTCCTGGTAATTTTCGTTCGACAATCTCCGTCGCTGCTCGGCCAAACATATAATTACGAATAGTAACGAGGAACCTTTAATTAATTATATACGTAGCGCTTATATTCGCCGATAAACAGTACTTGCGGTTCGAGCGGAAACCAGCTCGCGCCACTGTCTTTCACAGGAAAAGGGCGGGCGCGCCGGCAAGCAAGTAGCATTCTCGCCAATCTTTCCACTACAAACTGCGGACAGAAGACCTTCGAATACATCCGCGCCTTTCTTTCTGATCGTGTGGTCTTCCTCGCATCGACACTACTGAACACGGCCCGTTCCCACTAGGCACACGGGGTACTCCTCAAGGAGCGGTCTTGTCACCCCTCCTGTTTAACTTGGCCGTGATGAACCTCCCTTCTCTCTTGCACGAGGTCGAAGGGGTACACCATGCGCTCTATGCCGATGATATAACAATTTGGACCAACACCGGCTCTCCGGCTCAAATCGAGGATCGCCTACAACAGGCTGCCCTTCTGGTGGACACTTACGCCGCCTCTTGCGGCCTGGAGTGTTCCCCAACCAAATCGGCTCTTCTCTCGGTTTCCCGCCTACCACCACCCCAGATTTTCCTCCCTTCTGGACCTGTTCCAGTAGTCCAGGACCTTCGGATTCTCGAGCTGCACCTCTCGTCCTCACTGGACCCTCAGGGCACCATATCCTCTCTCCGACGCACCAGCGAACAAGTGAGTCGTATGATCCGGCGGGTCTCTACCAAGCGTGGCGGCCTCCGAGGGACCTAGTCCCTCCGGTTGGCCCAAGCGTTTGTGACCAGTCGGGTCCTCTATGCCCCACCCTACCTTCGCCTGCGTCGTCACCACGAACACCAACTAGATACTCTTCTCCGCTCCGTGTATAAACGCGCGCTGGACCTTCCCATTGCCAATTCCAATAGCCGCTTTGCGGCCCTGGGGGTGCACAAGTCGTTCGCGGAGCTGCGGGAACCCCACCGCGTCAACCAACTTAATCGTCTTTCGCAGACGCCTTCCGGGCGCCGCCTGCTACACAGACTTGGCCTCAACACAATCTCTGACCCGGTACCTCCATCCCCAGTACCGGAAATCTGGCGGCAGAAGTTATGGGTGGAGCCACTCCCCCGCAACATGGACCCCGAACAACACTCCGGTCGAAGGCACGCGCGCACTGCTGCCCTTGAGACGCGTCACTCCGATCGCCCTGGCGTATTTTATGTAGACGTCTCGGGTCACCACGTCGACGGCCTCTCATTTAGAGCCGACAGTGCAACTCATGCAGAGGAGGTTGCCATCGCTTTGGCCGCCTCCCACCCCACCACTCACGCTATCTCGACAGACTCGCGCTCAGCCTCTTCTCGATATATTCAGGGTTCCATCACCCCATTGGCTGCTCGTCTCCTTCAAGCCGCCTCCTGGCGCTTTAGCCCTCACTCCGTCAGAATAGTCTGGACTCCAGGCCACACAGGACTTCCCGGCAACGAGGCGGCAAATGCCGCTGCCCGCGCTTCTCTCTTCCGGGCCGCTGCCCTTCCATGTCCTGAGTCGGATCCTGGAAACTCGAGCCTCACACGCTACCGTGATATTCTGGATTATTATCGCACTTCGCGTCAACTTTACCCTGGCCCTGCTCGCGGTCTGGCGAAAGCAGACGAACGAATACTACGCCGCCTTCGGACTAATACTTTCCTTAGTCCGGCGGTCGCCCGGCACTTCATCCCTGAAATCTCTGGCACGTGCCCGACTTGTCAGGTCCTCGCCGACACCTTTCACGTCGTGGCTTCGTGTCCTGCAACTCCACTTTCTTTCTCATCCCCCTTCCCCATCCCAACTAGAGAGGCTTGGGAGGAGTACCTGCTCGGCTGCTCTACCTTGGACGCGCAACGCTCCTTGGTGGCGCGCGCCCGGGCAGCGGCCATCTCCAATGGCGTCCCAGACTAGGGACTGCCACTCAGGCACACAGCAGCTCTCTTGTGAATTTCTTGAATAAAATGTTTACTACCGCCACCACCACCACCACCAAGCGGTTTGGAGAAGCGCCCCAAGAATGTCAATTCCCCCTATTTGCCGCGAGATCGGGCTACAAATGGCAGCACTGTGTTATGCAGGTTTTAGTGTTGTCAGATTGTTTTAATTGAGGCAAGGCCTTTGACCGGAAAAGGAGGGAGCCATTTTCAAACACACACAAAAAATTAACTTTATCACACACACGGGAAAGAAGAGAAAAGGAAAAAAATAGGCAATGGCACCAAATAAAGTCAAGCTACGCCTAAGTTAACACCATGGCGACCGGAGCTATCAAACGTATCTACCTTCCAAGGAACGTTCCAAAGAAACGAAGTCACCGGTTACTGCGTCGCTGGTGGTGGCTCAGGCGGCGGAGTCGTCGCTGTCACGTTGACGGCGACGGCGCTCATCCAGCGGACGATGGGTCGAGTCGGCGCAGAGGTTACCGGAGGGGGCGGCCTTGGCAAATCGGCTGGCCACCTTCCTGCCCACGTACCGAGCGTGGAATCTGGCGGCAGGCACCCGGGCTCGTCCCGTGGCTAGCAACTGGAAGCAGGAGTCCTCTCGGCAACCGGGACAGTAAGTTTTGCGCTCCACGGTGGCTCAGCTGCCCGGATCCGCTGCTCGGACGATGGGAACGCCCCGTTTCCAGGCTTGTCCGTCTCCGAGGACGTCTGGAGGCAGACGCTGTCGGGCCCTTTGTGCTTGAGTCCGAAACCCGACGGCACAGACCCTGACACCAGCGTCTCGTCCGAGCTGTCCGAGTCAGACTGACTGCCTTCTATCTCCTCCTCTTCCTCTTCTCACCCGTCTGCCGTGCCATCTTCCTATTGGCGGCGGCCACACGTGCCATGCCCCGCCAACGTCTTCCTCTTTGATGTGTCGCACGTGTCCGCTGCGCGGTGCTTCTATAGCGTCACCCACCGCGTTTGGAACCCTTGCGCCACCAACACCACGACACAGCATCGAATACACGACGCTCGCATTGTTCGCGCACCCACTCATCACAAGAGTCCCCCCCCCCCCCCTCGATAAGTTTTTAGGGGCGAAGCTCCTTAAGGCGGCACCCGTTCGTCCCTCGTAGTCGTAGTCGTAGTCGTAGTCGTGGTCGTAGTAGTCGTAGTGCGTAACCAGTCTTACGCTTTGACCTCCACGGTGGTGCCGGTGGGAGATTCTTCCTGTACGTTGTTGAACAATAAAAAATTCGCAGCGTTAGCTAAAAGCCGACTTCTTCTGTCTGTCATTCCCATTAGCAGCCATTCTTTACCTCCAAGGTAGTGCCTGGTGAGATTTCTCCTGTGCGTGATTAAACAATAAAAATTTTGTTCAAAACGCCGTTGATTGATGAAATAAACCAACGAAAGACGCCAGATGTTTTGTAAAAGCAAAACGAAAGAACGCCAGATGTTTCTAAAGCAAAACGAAAAGATGCCAGCTGCTTAACGAAAGACGCCAGATGTTTTCTAAAGCCATGGTTTTCTAAACAATGAAAATTCACAGCGTACATGTAAAATTAAAGTGAGCTGCAAGTCGTCATAACTCATCGAACCTTTAGTATAAACGCGCCCGATCTCACATCGGTGATGATGTACTGGGCAGAATCCACGGAAGATTCACGGTTTACCGATGAACCTCCGCAGCTTCGCCCACTCATCATCATTCACTCCGTGGATATGCTGTGATTTTTTTCTATAAAAAAACTTCGAGCTCGATGAGTGACGGCTAACAGAGTAAAGTGTCTTGCCATGCACACATACTCATTTGCTATGTGCATGTTTTCAATGGAGACCACTATGCAGTTCAAATGAACACACTTAACGGCAGAATATACACTTAGGAAAAAAAACTCCGTGTAGTTCACCCCAGTTCACTACATAAATTACTGCACGAAATATTTGAATCAAGAGTTCACAGGCGAGATCACAAAAATCCAAATATATACAGATATATCAGTCCGTTGCCCAGAATCCTAACCCAGAAAAGCCACCGTTCAATGACCTCGACGCTTAAGTGATAGCATCCCACACGAGGCGCACGGCATATCTGCTGCACTCGGAGCTAACCATCAGCGACGCTTGGAAGGGTTTCTGACCAGATGTCTGTCAGATGTGCGAGGCGTTCCCGCTGTCCGACCAGCTGGACCCGATTCGTGGGAAGCAGACTTCGCCGTCCCGGTTGGGGGAGCGGGTTCCTGCTGCCGGTTGCCTGCCACGGGACGAGTCCGAGTGCCTGCCGCCAACCTCCATGTTGCGTACGTGGGCAGGGAGGTCGTCTGCATGCTGCGCCTGAGGGCGCTACCTGCTACCACCTCTGCGACGACTCGACTCCTCGTCCGCTCTACGAGGGCCCTCGCCGCCAACGCAAGCGCCGCACCACAACGAGACCGCCGCTCACATCTACTCGAGCATCGCACAACCGGTGACTGTTTTCGTTTTTGGAACGTTCTGCCGAACTTTGAGAAGTCTTAGTACATCAGTCGCTATATCGTTAACCTAGGCTGAGCTTTAGTCTATTTTTTTCAGCTACGTGTATTTTTTTCCTTCTCTTTTCTTTTGTGTGATAAAGTTCTTTTTTTTCGTGTGCATTTAAAATGGCTCCTTCCTTTCCCGGTCAGAGGCCTTGCCTCAACTGACAGTAACCGCAACCCACTAAACCTGCATAACAAGCGCAAATGGCCCGACAGCGTCTGTCTCCAGACGTCCTCGGAGACGGACAAGCCTGGAAACGGGGCGTTCCCATCGTCCGAGCAGCGGATCCGGGCAGCTGAGCCACCGTGGAGCGTAAAACTCACTGTCCCGGTTGCCGAGAGGACTCCTTCTTCCAGTTGCTAGCCACGGGACGAGCCCGGGTGCCTGCCGCCAGATTCCACGCTCGGTGCGTGGGCAGGAAGGTGGCCAGCCGCTTTGCCAAGGCCGCCCCCTCCGGTAACCTCTGCGCGACTCGACCCATCGTCCGCTGGATGAGCGCCGTCGCCGTCAACGTGACAGCGACGACTCCGCCGCCTGAGCCACCAGCAGCGACGCAGAAACCGGTGACTTCTTTTCTTTGGAACTTTCCTTGGAACGTAGATACGTTTGATAGCTCCGGTCGCCATGGTGTTAACTTAGGCGTAGCTTGACTTTATTTGGTGCCGTTACCTGTTTTTTTTTCCTTTTCTCTTCTTTCCCGTGTGTGTGATAAAGTTAATTTTTTGTGTGTGTTTGAAAATGGCTCCCTCCTTTTCCGGTCAGAGGCCTTGCCTCAATTAAAACAATCTGACAACACTAAAACCTGCATAACAAATTGGCGTCCGCTACGACAGGACGGGACAGGACGAAGCCATTTTTCCCACTTGCATCACTAGAGAGTCACCGCGATGAGTTTGGCGGAATTCGTAGCGTTGGGCGTGCGCATGGGGTTAGAGGGCGCGGAGTTAAAAGAGTGGTCCGAAAAACAAGAGGCTCGAGCGCGCGCAGAGAGAGCGGCAGAACTGGAAGAAGAAAGGAGAGCGCGGATCGATGAATTAGAAATTGAGAAAATAAAGCAGAGAACACTTCTGCTGAAGCTAAAGCTTGCAGATGCCTTAAAGACGGGGCTAAAAACAGAGAACCATGATATGCCGTCGGTTAGCCTCCGCGAAGATGAGTTTCAGGTGTGCTCTCGAAACGGTAGTTGCAAGGGTGAGTTGGGCTCTATCAATAAGACTGACCTTGAAAGTCACCATAACCTTTCGCTAGTGTTCGGCTTAAGGAGGGCATAGAGATGGGCAGCCAGGGAACTAGGAAAAACCTAGCTGAGCTTGACGAAGCAGATCGCAGCTTCGGGAGCAGAGTTCCATTAAAGATGAGCTGTGCTTTACAACCACTAGGAGGAAAAGCACATGCATTGGAGAGGCAAGGGTACCTCTGAATAAATCCATTGAAGGAACACTAAGTGTTCTTGAGAATCAAGACGGCGAATGCAGTAGAGCGAACTCCGAGTTTGACGCAGATTCGCCAAGGGTGCTATATGCTGCGGCATCAGCTGATTCGGGCATGGTGGAGGACCATGCAGATAGCTTGCCGTTGAATGCAGGCAGCTTCACTTATCGGCTTAGTGCAAATGAGGCGTATCGGAGAGAATCGGAAGAGAGAGTAGAAGCACTTGTCCAAGCACACGAAGTAGTGTCGCAGGTAGGGTCACCTGGACAGGATCATAAGGCTTCGCGGGGTGACCTAAGACACAAGGTCGATAGTGCTGAGGAACCCCCAGGTAATCGGCAGATGGAAGCACGCTGCCACTTCATTACTCTTTGAGGAACGAGAAAGCTGACACATCTGTGCAGTTGCATGGGGAAGAACACAGACGCTCTGAGACGCAGCATGAGTTTTCTGCTTATGGCCCTAAGTCGGGCGTTACAGTTTCTGAAGGGGCCTTTCGGAAGCTTCTATGTCAGTGCACTTGGGGAAAAACGCGTTCGGTTCGGATTCAGTGTTTGCTACGGTATTCGGAACAGCAGACAGACATCTGGTCGGAAACGCTTCCAAGCGTCGCTGGTGGTTTGCTCCGAGTGCAACATATGTGCCGTGCGTCTCGTGTGGGACGCTATCACTTAAGCGTCGAGGTCATTGACCGGTGGCTTTTCTTGGCTATGATTCTGGGCAACGGACTGATATATCTGTATATATTTGGATTTTCGTGATCTCGCCTGTGAACTTTTGATTTAAATATTTCGTGCAGTACTTTACTTATATAGTGAACTGGGGTGAACTACACGGGTTTTTTTTTTCTAAGTGTATATTCTGCCGTTAGGTGTGCTCACTTGAACTGCATAGTGGCCTCCATTCCAAACATGTACATAGCAAATGATCATGTGTGCATGGCAAGACACTTTACTCTGTTAGTCGTCACTCATCGAGCTCCAAGTTTTTTTTATAAAAAAACTTATCGAAGGGGGGACTCTTGTGATGAGTGAGTGTGAGACCAGTACGACGGTGCGGTGTACTCGGTGCTGTGTTGTGGTGTCGAGAGTGCTGCAAACGCGGTGGGGTGACACGACAGAGGTACAGTGTACTAGAAAGGGCAGTGAAGCGGGCGGAGGCACCGACACATAGGGGCAGCTGACGCCGCCGCTGGCGAACGGAGCGGCGGCGCTGCAGTCGCCCAACCTTGAAGGCGGGTGCCTCGTGTTGCCGGTTCCTTGGCTGGAGCGCTAGTTTGGAAGCGATTCTCCCGCTTTTCTCTCAATGTGTGATGCTATAACGTGCGAATGGCTTGAACCATTGCTTCACTCCTGGGTGCAGACAGGGTACTCTCGAAGCAAACAAACGGCGAAAATTTCGTTGTTTAAAGCGCCCGTAGACCCAGAGCGAAGAAGCGCTTGGGAACGTTATTTGCTATTTAACGTTATTCAGCGGACGCAAACTTCATAGCGAGAGTGTTATGGATGTGTTGCACATGATTCATCATGCTTTCCCATTGCAGGTCGGCTGCGAAATTCACGCTAGGAGCCTAACAGCACGCAGTTTTGGGTTTTACGTTACTATGCGACTGCACTTTTTTGTGAAAGGCGAGAATAAGTCCAATCTCCTGAGGAAACGTAATTCTGCCAAGCACCTCAAGCTAAGCAGGCAAACTAGGTGCTTGGCAACTCTCTCAACATGCATTATACCTTTGCCTTCCTCACCTGCTGTTATTCATTTTCGCTTTACCTTGCCAGCTGTGAGGATTTGCTGAATCAAAGCAAGCGGCTTCCCTTTTGTAGAGTAATTCTGTTGTTTTTCTACCCATTACTAGGGTAATGCTCTCATTGCATTAGTGTGAAAAACAATGTCATATATCAATGTTCTGTGCCCTACATGTGTGTGTGTTCTCATATTCTGTGATGCATTGTCACATATTAATTCAAAGATTACAGAGACCGTGACCTTGTGTCCATTTTGTGAAACGCTGTAGCTCGCTTAATTGCTCGCCGAAGCCTGCACGGTCACTATCAACAAAATCGGCTGCTTTGCCAGTTTAAGGAAGTTCCCAGTTTAAGGAAGTTCCCACTTGGCTTTCTGCATCAGTGCTGTGCTAGTCCTCTTTTTCAGCTTGCTTGTCTTGCGTTGGGGCATGATTTCTATAGGTGAATTTCATTGGCCTTTTCAAAATAAATTGTTGCTGTGGGCGCATATGACTGTTCAAATTCGTGCACGAATGTTTTATTATAGCTGTTTCAGCAACGAGTCCAGCTGATTCTGCGCGACGTTGTTCATTTGCACGATCATTAAAAATTTTTTTCAGGCCTTGCATATTATGTTGTTGACAGGGATTGCAAAGAGAACGAGCGCACCACGTAACTGTTTAGTTTACACTTACTTTCATAGTTGTGGCGACTAGCTACGTTTAATTAACCTCTCACACGGCTTCCCTATTGCGATTACCCAAGATCCAAATGTACTCGCTCTCTATCAGAGATTCGTCTGCGCTTTCAAGTTCTGTAAGCTAAACAAACTTGATCCTGATTGCTGAAACGGTTGCAAATGTTCTAATGGGACTCAACTGCGATGGAAACTGTCCGTGTTTTCAAGAGCGTGGCTCTATTCAAGCGGCGAGTACTTTCCCAAAATGCGTTTGCATCTGTGGGAAAACCAATCTGCCTTGCAGTTGCTGATCCTTACCAGATGATACAGACTGAATAAGCAAAGTGCTTACGCGCAAACATCGGAACCACAGACACAGCGCGCGCCAAGCCCATGCGAGCGTTACGTTTCGGGTGCTCCTCTTCAAGATTGGTCGATCGCAGCGCCGCCGCTGCTGGCAACGCCGCCGGAGTCACGCGGAGGCTGCCGCCCGCTTCACTGCCCCTTCTAGTACACTGTAACAGAGGCACCACACAACAGACACGTGCGGCGCGTTGAAAAGAACGACGTCGGCGGGGAATGGCACGTGTAAGCGGACGAGGGAAATGGGACGAGAACCAATGAGATGGTGGCACGGCAGACGGAGGAAGACGACGACGGGCTCGAGTGGGAGCAGTCGGACTCGGAGAGCCCGGAGGAAGGACACGCTGGTGCCAGGGTCAGTGTCGTCGGCTTACGGAGCCGAACACGAAGGGCCCGACAGCGTCGAAGGGTCTCCAGACGTCCTCGGAAACGGGCATTCGTGGGTACGTGGCGTTCCCTCTGTCCGACCAGCTGGTCCCGATTCGTGGGGAGCAGACTTCGCCGTCCCGGTTGGGGGAGCGGCTTCCTGCTGCCGGTTGCCTGCCACGGGACGAGTCCGAGTGCCTACCGCCAACCTCCACGTTGCGTACGTGGGCAGGGAGGTCGTCGGCATGCTGTGCCTGAGGGTGCTACCTTCTACAACCTCTGCGACGACTCGACTCTTCGTCCGCTCTACGAGGGCCCTTGCCGCCAACGCAAGCGCCTACCAACAACGAGATTGCCGCTCACGTCCACTCAGGCGTCGCTATAACCGGTGACTGTCATCCTTTCCTTGAACGGTCCGCGGAACCGTCTTTGGTTAGTGCACCGGCCGCTATAGCGTTAACGTAGGCTGAGCTTGACTCTTTGGGTTACAGTTGCCTGTATTTTTTTCCTTTCTCTTTTTCGTGAGTGATAAAGTTATTTTTGTTGTGTGTGCACTACGAAAATGGCTCCTTCCTTTCCCGGTCAGAAGCCCTGCCTCAATTGAAAGAAACCGCAGCCCACTAAACCTGCATAACACTGCCAATGAACGGGATGCTCTTCGTCGACAGTCTGCGGTTTTGCACTTTATGACATTTTTTGCTGTTTTATTTGAACGTGTTTAGCTGATGTCCCGCCTACTACGCAATGCTGTTGCGTGACTGATCTAATTACGTATTTACTTCTTGCTTACCTGGCTACCGAACAACCCTTCTTCCACAGCTTGTGTCCCGCCTACTACGCAGTTCTGTAGCGCGACTGAACTAATTACGTATCTACTTCTTTCTTCTTTCTTACCTGGCTACCGAATAGCACTCTGTGCACAAATACACACCCGTAATTTTTTTTCTTAGTCAGCTCTCCATGATATGTAGGACAGTTGATAACAAATTTAGTCAGAAAACCTACGTGGCTGGCAGCGCTTTAGCACTGTGAAGATCTTTCACGCGTAAGCGCTTGATTTTATTCGAGTAACAGTGTAAAAAGAAAAACGTTCAGCGCAGAGCTTTCTTCGATTCATTACCTGTATGAAAATGATGCAACAAAGGAGTGGTTAATTTATAGGGCAAAGTGAGTTGTTTCTTTTTTTTTTCAAGCCAATGATGCTCACTGCCTTCATCAATCTATAGCAAGACCGCACAAAAGCTCAAGATAACGTAAAAACAACAAAGATAAGGTTTTGCGTGAAATTACAACGACATGACTGTAAGGCACGCCGTATATATGGATTAATTTTTGACCATCTGCGTTCTGTAACGCGAACCTAAATCAAAGTACACCAGTGTTTTAGCACACATTTCGCCCCAAGTTAGAACAGCGCCCGGCAACTCGGTTTTATCACTTCGGTGTCATTCCATTTTTTGCTCTTTTTAGGGGATTATTTAAGTACCGAAGAGTCAGACTTGTGAAAAATATCACTCTGTAGTGGGACGAGGGCAGTACAATAAAAGCACATCTGAAGCACAACTAAAGCTGGTCACGTAACTGATAAAAGACAGTCGCACAATTATACACTCAGCAACAAGTGTGACACGCAAGTGCATTGCTTAGAGCCTTGTTTTTGTTTACCACTGAGTCGATAAAGCGCTGCAGTCACACGATAGCCAATGCTCCCCATGTTTAGGACGACGCAAACTGCACTTTACGATGTGCTTCCACCACAAAGCGGCACCCACACTGAAATTATCTTGGCGAAGGCATGGTACGACTGTACGACGACCATACATAGCACTCTCGACAACTGCACTCACTGACGTTTTTAAATGCATATTGTCCGAGATAAAACAGTTTATTTGGCCGAACTTGTGGCCGGGAAACTGAAGGTCAAACTACAGCAATACACTGACACACAGCGCACACTCATAGTGGCGAATATGCGTCAGCCGTCGAAAAAAAAACTGATGTTCGCTGGGACGCGCGGTCTTTTATACATCATGCATGGAACTTTCCAGCCTTACCACTGGCAGTCGCGCAAGCTCTGGAATAATCTTGACTATTCGCGTCATGTGCGCAATCTTAACAAAATGATTTACTACACTCGCGAAGCTTCTCGAACACTGCGGCGCGGTCAGCGTCGAGCGTTGCTAACCGTCCTTGCGGACCAAACCCGAATACATCAAAATAAAACAAGAAGCAGGCGTGGCAATGCCCCCCCCTGAAAAAGCATCGTCCCGATGCGTAAAACAGAACATGGAAGTTACAAAAAAAGGTATGCATGTAACTCGAAAGAACAACAATGGAGCAAGCAAAAGCAGAGTCCTCAGGTTCCTCAACTCGACAATGGCTTGAGGAGCACCACGTGAAGGACTTCAGGTCGTGCGCTTCGCCGCTGAGAGTTTGTGATGCCGTCCGGAACAACCTCGTAGTCCAGTGCACCGAGACGTCGTAGCACCTCGTATGGCCCGAAGTACCGCCGAAGAGGCTTTTCACTGAGTCCACGTCGGCGTATCGGTGTCCACACCCACACACGGGCACCGGGCTGGTATTCCATGTGGCGTCGCCGAAGGTTATAGTGACGGCTGTCGATCCTCTGCTGGTTCTTGATACGCAGGCTGGCGAGCTATCGAGCTTCTTCGGCACGTTGCACATAAGCGGCGACGTCGACATTGTCTTCGTCGGTGGTAGCTGGCAGCATTGGGTCGAGCGTGATTGCCGGGCTCCTTCCGTAGACCAACTTGTACGGCGAAAGCTGCGTCGTTTCTTGTACTGCCGTGTTGTATGCGAAGGTCACGTAAGGAAGGATGGCATCCCAAGTCTTGTGTTCGACGTCGACATACATGGCCAGCATGTCGGCGATGGTCTTGTTTAGCCGCTCGGTGAGGCCATTGGTCTGTGGTCCGGCGGTGGCTTGTTTGGCTGTATCTCAATATTACCCGAGTTAAATCCGCAGTGAAGGCCGTACCTCTGTCGGTTATGAGGACCTCTGGGGCGCCATGACGCAGGACGATGTCTTCAACAAAGAACTTCGCTACCTCGGCGGCACTGCCTCTAGGTAAGGCCCTAGTTTCGGCGTAGCGGGTGAGGTAGTCGGTAGCGACGACGATTCATTTGTTTTCGCAAGTCGACGTAGGGAACGGCCCCGGTAGGTCCATTCCGATTTGCTGGAACGGTCGGCGACGTGGCTCGATCGGTTGAAGAAAACCTGCTGATCTTGTCGGCGGTGTCTTGCGTCGCTGGCAGCCTCGGCATGTCCTTACGTAGCGAGTGACGTCGGTCGGCAACAAGACGCGGCCAGTAGTACTTTTCCTGTATTCTTGCGAGCGTGCGGGAAAGAACGAGGTGTCTAGCCGTCGGGTCATCGTGTAGGGCCTGGAGGACTTCTGGTCTCAATGCTGAAGGCATCAGGATAAGGTAGTTGGTTCGAAAGGGCGAGAAGTTCTTCTTCAGGAGAACTCCGTTTCGCAGGAAAAACGACGCCAGTCCTCGCTTGAATACCTTCGGAACAACGGCGGTCCTGCCCTCGAGGCATTCCACAAGGCCCCTGAGTTCTGGGTACGCTCGCTGTCGTTCGGCGAAATCCTCGGCACTTATGGTCCCCACGAAACAGTCATCCTCCTGGTCGTCCTGCGGCGGCGGCTCAACGGTGGCGCGGCATAGGCAGTCAGCGTCGGAGTGTTTTCTTTCGGACTTGTAAACGACGGTAATGTCGAATTCTTGAAGTTGCAGGCTCCACCGTGCCAGGCGACCTGAAGGGTCCTTGAAGTAAACTAGCCAACACAAGGCGTGGTGCTCGCTCACAATTGTGAAGGGCCGGCCGTACAGGTAGGGGCGAAACTTCGATGCAGCCCAGATGATGGCCAGGCACTCCTTTTCAATTGTGGTATAGTTGTTTTCTGCCTTTGAAATCGACCGGCTAGCATAACGGCGCAGGTCGAAGCATTTCAAGAACTGAAACGACGCCATCAGATGCCTCCAATACTCGCACATTTCGACGAATACGCCGATACTGAAATCCACACTGACGCAAGCAGCGTAGGACTCGGCGCCGTCCTTGTGCAGAAGACTGACGGGCTGTAAAGGGTCCTGATGACCCTTTACAGCCCGTCAGTCTTCTGCACAAGGACGGCGCCGAGTCCTACGCTGCTTGCGTCAGTGTGGATTTCAGTATCGGCGTATTCGTCGAAATGTGCGAGTATTGGAGGCATCTGATGGCGTCGTTTCAGTTCTTGAAATGCTTCGACCTGCGCCGTTTCCCACTTGAATGGCACATCGGCCTTAGTGAGGTACGTAAGCGGCTCGGCTATTCGCGAAAATTCCTTGACGAAGCGTCTGTAGTAGGCGCACAAGCCGAGAAATCGACGTACGGCCTTCTTGTCGGTGGGTGGCGGGAAGGCAGTAATGGCAGCTGTTTTCCGCAGGTCTGGGCGGACACTATACCTGCTGATCAAGTGACCCAAAAATAAGAGATCCTCGTACGCGAAGCGCCACTTTTCAGGTTTCAGTGTGAGTCCGGAGGTCTTGATTGCTTGCTTGAAGTGCAGCTTCAAGGCGCCGGAGGCAAGCACAACGACGTCGTCCAAGTATAGTAGGCACATCTGCGACTTCAATCCGGCCAGTACTGTATTCATAACGCGCTGAAAAGTAGCAGGTGCCGAGCAAAGACCAAATGGCATGACGTTGAACTTGAACAGGCCGTGTGGTGTTATAAAGGCAGTCTTTTCTCGGTTTCTGTCGTCGACTCCTATTTGCCAGTAGCCAGTCTTGAGGTCCACCGATGAAAAGTACTGCGCGTTGTGGAGTCGATCTAGGGTGTCGTCTATGCGTGGGAGAGGGTACACGTCCTTCTTCGTGACCTTGTTCAGGCGACGATAGTCGATGCAGAAACGTTGGGTTCCATCCTTCTTCCTCACTAATACCACAGGTGACGGCCACGGACTCTTGGACGGCTGAATGATGTCGTCAGGTAGCATTCCGTCGACCTATTTCTGAACGGCCTGGCGTTATCGCGTCAAATCTCGGTACGGGCTCTGACGGATTGGCCGGGCACTTTCTTCTGTTATGATGCGATGTTTCGCGACTGGGGTATGTCGAATTCTTGACGACGACGACGAGAAGCAGTCCTTGAATTGCAGGACCGGGGCTTTAAGCTGGTCTTGCTTGTGTTTCGGGAGGCTCGGGTTGACGTCGAAATCTGGCTGGGGACCTCGATCCGTCGAAGCAGGTTCGGTAGCATCGGAGAGGGCAAAAGCATTGCTGGCGTCCATAAATTCGTCGATGCGGGCGACCGTCGTACCAATGTTGAGGTGCCTATATTTGTGGCTGAAGTTTCTCAGCACTACCTTTGCTTTGCCATCACCCAGCTCGGCTATGCCTCTTGCGACGCAAATGCGGCGGTTCAGAGGCAGGTGCTGATCGCCCTCGATGACGCCTTCAAAGTCTGCTGGTTCTTCGGTGCAGACGGAAATGATGACGCTGCAGTGAGGTGGAATGGTGACGTGCTCTTCTATCATATCTTAAGGGTTGAATTGCGCAAACGAGACAGGGACATAAGAGACGACAACACACAGAGCGCAAACTACCAGCAAAAGTTTTTTACCTGAGCACAAAATTTTTATGCACCACTCTGACGCCACCAGGTGAGTAAAACAATCAACTTCTTAGAAACGCGAGCTCTTTGCCAGATAAGTTAACAGATGGCGTACTTACACATTCGGGAACTTATCTAACAATGTTCTCAGCTTCGATAATTTCTCTCGTCAATTTATCGTTCTGAGATGCGACAACTGTACATGCGCTGAACACAGGGTGACACCCACATGTCTTGCAGTGAATCGCAAGCCATCCGTCACGTCCATTTTTTACCTTGTTATGTTCTCTAAGTCTGTCAATAATACACCTTCCGGTTTGACCTATATATATCTTACCACAAGAAATTGGAGTCCGATACACAACATTACTCTTGCAAGGAACATAGCTGACTTTGTGTTTCTGAGTACATGCATTAGAATTCATATCGTTGTTATTGCGTTGCCATAGGCTCAGGAGTTTTCGCGAGGCTGGAAAAACTACTTTCACTTTGGAACGTTCCGGCACTTTTTTCACATTGTGCGAAATCTTGTGGAAGTACGGTATGACAGCAACTTTTCGCGCGTTAGTTTTTGAGAGCTCCTCAGTTGAGGGCGTCTGGCCACAGGTGGCATTGGTCTGGCGATACTTTCTGGCCAAAGCTTCACCAACAGAGGATTGCACACTTAAAGGATGACCTGCTTCAGATAGCCGGTCGGACTGGTGCTCAACACTAACCGCAACTTCATGCTCGCATGACATTGATAGAGCATTATGAAAGCAAAATTCTACAATTGATCTTTTTTACTAATTTGGAGTGTGCCGAGTTGTATGGCAGGACGAGTTTATTACATCGATGTTGATAGCGCCAACAAAAACTATCTGTGTTGTAGGTGAACATGATTTCAAGGAACTTGATCACATTGTTATCAGACATTTCATGCGTGAGAGTTAGGGGCTTAAAGCTATCTTCACAACGAGAAAGAATGTCTAACGCGTACTACTGGTTACCTACGAGGTCGTTGTCAAACAGGATGAGATAGTCGTCTACAAATCTGTGAACCATGAAGATGTTGAGATTACGTAGACTTTCCGCCACCGCTTCGTCAATTTCAGCTAAAAAGATATCACTGAGAATGGGAGCAATGCATGATCCGATACAAATGCCTTCTTTTTGGATGAATGGCTTGCCTTCCCATGAAATGAAAGTGGTCTTCAGATAAGAGAATAAAATTTCTAAAAAACTGCGCGCTGGTACGCCGCACAAACCCTGGAAACGCGTACTGCCATACAGGTCAGTGCACTCTTCCACAGCAATTATTAGTTGGTCATGAGGAATAGAGTAATACAAGTCTTTAACATCTATCGAAAAGCCACACACAGCCCTATTAGCCAAGGGTACAATAGATTGCAGGACTTCCTCTGAATTTCTAACAGTGAAGGGATCATCAATTACAAGTTCTTTCAGGTGGCCCTGTAAGAACATAGAAATGCTTTTCTGCCACGTATGCCACTCGGAGATAATCACACGAAAATGTGTGTGAGGCTTATGTGTCTTTGCACTGAAAAACACACTCAGAAAATCCTGTTTATTGTTATTAATGCTAGTAACAACGAGAAAGGTTTGAATTCTTGCATAGCTGCCTGGCTTAACCTTGGAAATAGCGACATCGTCCTGAGGCACGAAAACAGAGCTTGCAGCTTCGTGGCCTTTCTTCCGGAACAAATCCAAGGACAGGACGGTGAATCTTTATCGGCAGGAACCAGAGAGTGGTCGCTGAGGAATGCTTCCACCCGCCTTATCTGGGCCCTGGCCGGTTTGCTACGGGCAATTGCGTCAACTCCTTCGGTATTGCAGCGCTGTTGCTCCTCTTCTGGGACGTGGCACGAAACATGCCGCACGAGAGCAAGTAGCTGGGAAGCAGACGCCTTTGGCTTGACGGCGAATTTGGGACCGAAACTGAGGGTTTGGAGGATGTCTGGAGGCACGGGGCTGTGCTCCGGCACATGCACTGAAGGTTTCTTCGCTGCAGGTTTCCTTTTCACAACGGCGGAGCGTAGCATAGTCAACTGTTATGCCCAAAGGAACTCCGTAGTTTGGCTAGCGGTGTGCTGAAAATCACCAAGTGGCCACAGACGCATTAACACCATCGTGAACCGAGGCGGACAGGTACTGTCTGTGTAGGTTGATTTGTGTATTCCATTCGGCTTTCAGAATTTTGCACACTCTCAGCCCATGTCTCGCGGAAGGGGTGAAAGTATCGCCAGACGCCCTCAACTGAGCAGCCCTCAAAAACTAACGCGAGAAAAGTTTCCGTCATACCGTACTTCCACAAGATTTCATACAATTTGAAAAAAGTGGCGGAACGTTCCAAAGTAAAAGTAGTTTTTTCAGGCCCGCGCAAACTCCTGAGCCTATATGCCACCACAATAATAGAAATATGAATTAAAATGCCTGTACTAAGAAACACAAAGTCATCTATGTTCCTTGCAGAAGTGATGTTGTGTATCGGATTCCAATTTCTTGTGGTAAGATATATATAGGTAAAACCGTAAGGTGTATTAATGACAGACTTAGAGAACACAGCAACAATGTAAAAAATGGACGTGACGGATTGCTTGCGATTCACTGCAAGACATGTGGGTGTCAACATGTGTCCAGCGCATATACACTTGTCGCATCTCAGAACGATGAATTGACGAAAGAAATTATCGAAGCTGAGAACATTGTTAGATTAGGTCCCGAATGTGTCAGCACGCCGTCTGTTAACTTATCTGGCAAAGAGCTCGCGTTTCTATGAAGTTCATTGTTGTACTCACCTCGTGGCGTCAAAGTGGTGCATAAAAACTGTGTGCTCAGGTAATAAACTTTTGTTGGTAGTTGGAGCTCGGTGCGTTGTCGTCTCTTTTAGTCCCTGTCTCGTTTGCGCGATTCAACCCTTAAGATCACGAACCAACAAGCCCAACTGACAGCCATTCTGCTCTTCTATCACATTCAGTGCGGGGTTCCCTGGCGTCGTGTGCGGCGGCAGCGTCTTTTCCGAGATTAGTATTATTGACTAAGACCTCAAATCGATAACGACGAAGTGCTGAATTAGGAAGTCCATCCCAAGTATCACATCCCTGGAGCAATGTTGCAAGATTACAAAGGTCGCAGGAAATGTCCGCTTATTGATGGTGACTCTTGCGGTGCAGATTCTAGACGGCGTGATTAGATGGCCTCGAGCGGCCCGGATTTCGGGGCCTTCCCAAGCAGTCCTAACTTTCTTCAATTTTGTGACGAACGGTCCACCGACGACGGAATAGTCGGCTCCAGTGTCGGCAAGAGCGGTGACGTTGTGGCCGTCGAATAGCACCTCGAGGTCGCTAGTCTCAGACTGCCCACTTCCTAAGGGGCAACGTAATAGTCCAGCTGCCTAGGAGCAAGCATCGGAATCCAGGGCAAGGTCAAGAGGTCAATGTGCTCGGAGATGCCTCAATCCCAAAGAACGTGGCTGATCTTCTCAAGCTCTGGCCGAAATTTTGTGAGCACCCTGATCTAGACTGGACAAGACGGAGCTACTCAGCCTGGTGAGAACAGCTGCTGGCAAAGCAAGAACGGACGAAGCTGACAGGTGTATCAGAGAAGGCGTTGACTGCCTGCCTCAGCGGGTTAAAAAAGGCAACAATGGTAGGCTTCGCACAGCGGTTACCGTTCTTCGAGAAGCGGGGCTGAAACTGCTCCTCTCGGACAAAGAAGGAGGATTCGTCGTGTTGCCTCGAAGTCTCTACAAAGAAAAAGCAGACGCGGCCATTATTGGTAACTTCAACGAAGTAAAAGGAGCGGTTCCTGCGAAGGTAAAAACAAAGGCAGTTCAACATTGCGAAAAAGCCGGGCTTGCAAAACTGGCATCCTCCGTAAAAGCCTGCAAAGAGACCAGCCTTTCGGCCTTCTTCAGCACCAAGACCCATAAGGAACAGTGCCCGTTCCGGGCCATTGTTTCTGAGCGCGGAACCTGGCAACGAGAAGTGGGAGTGTTTCTGCAAAAGTTTTTGTGCCTCCTTGATGCCAAGGGCCCCTACCTCATAAGGACGCCAGGTACTGTGTCTACCTTCCTCCGGGATGAGTGTCCAGTGGGCGTGCGTGCGTTTTCCGTGGATATTAAGGACTTATATTATTCGTTGCCTCAGGAAGATGTGTGTACTGAAGTTAGCAATTGCATTGACAGATATGGGGCTCTTAAGTTTCAAAACGCAAGTGGAATCACTGTCGACAGGTTTTCAGAGTTTTTAAAGTTTTATATGCAATCCACCTTCGGGTCTGCTTGGATGGTAAGCTTTTCATACAGCGGAAAGGTGTGTGCATAGGCTCTTGCATCGCCCCTGTTCTTAGTGACATTTTATTAGCTAGCTATGACCGTAACCTTGAGAGCAAGCTAAGTCAGACGAGCACGGTGAAGGTGATGCGATACGTGAATGACTTTTTAATCTTTTACAGCACTAACCCTTCTGACGCGCAGCCTGTAGCGGCTACAATTTTTGACGTGTTCCTCACAAAATTAAGTTCTTTTGAACTTACCGCTGAGCACCCCTCAGACAACAAACTGCGCTTCTTAGACTTGGAACTCTCGTTCTCAAATAGCCATGTATGTTGGAGTCATGCGCCCAGGTCTCAAAAGAGCCTTCTCCCTTTTTCCTCTGCGCACTCGAAGATTGTTAAACGCGGAATTGCAAGAGCTTGCATGAAGGCGGCGCTAGACAGGTCTTGTGACCACCAAGTTGAAGCAAGTTTTCTTTCACAAGTAGCACGCCTGAAGCTTGCATGTTTTCCAGCAACACTTTTGACTAACATTGCCGAAAGCCTCGTAGCAGGCTTTAAAAACAAGCGCTCAGCTGCTGTGCAATCCCAGACAAACTCGAAGCAAACAGTTGCTGTTGTCCCGTATGTGCACAAAGTAGCGCACAATCTCAAGAAAGTTGTCGGCAGGGCAGGCGTTAGGCTGTTTTCTGCCCATAATAAGCTTGGTAGCCTGTGCCAGCAAATCAACCGAGAGGTAGAGAACAAAAGAAGATGCACTAAGAAGCACAGACAGAAGTTTGTTGAATGTCGTCAAGGTGTTGTGTACAAGATTCCACTTTCTTGCGGGCGTTATGTCGGTCAAACGGGGCGGTGCGCTAATGACCGCATGCGCGAGCGTTCGAACAAGGTTGAGAAACAAGCTACCGATAGTCAGTTATCTCTTCATTGCAACAGTTGCGGTTGCCATCCATCTTATAAAGATACCACTTTCTTGTCAAAATACCATGACGAGCGCACGCGTCTCATTTCAGAGGCTTATCACATCCACAATAGCGGCGAGGCATGTGTAAGCCTCCCCTCGATTTCCCTCCTTCCGAAGGAGATAGCATTCATGTCCCATTGATCGCCTTACTGCCTCTGCGCAGGCTGAATTT
>NC_051177.1:228411092-228433785 GCF_013339695.2 Rhipicephalus sanguineus
GCGTTGCAGGTACTAATCGCTGAAGCCACAGTAATGACGAATTACTTTACTTTGCCGCTCCCAGAGGGCAACACCACCCCGCCGACCGGGATAGTGGTAGATATAAAAGGCGCATTTGTAAAGCTTCTAGAATCTGTGACCGTGGCGCAGTGGATAGCGCGCCGGGCATCTGTTGTTGCGGACCGAGCGGTCGTGGGTTCGATGCCCGGTGACGGAACTTTTTTTCTTTGCCATCTGATCGTGTACATTTTTTCGACTTCATTTCCGTGACGGAAATACGTCACTGAAGTCTTGGTGGACCCCGGCATAAAGCACTTTCGTGTTAAAATAGCTCTGCGACGCGCGCCTGCCTCACCTGGCTGTAACACCGCGCTCCCCACCTACGCGCTCACCCCGAGGAAAATTGCGGCCGGGCTACCGGGGCGGCACGACGCGCCTTGCGTTTCCCCCTAGTGCGGCCGTGGTGTTCAGTCACATTTTGACATGCCGCAGCATGGCGAGCAAGTTCTGCATGCAATATGCGAGGCTCTTCTGGCTATCACAACTCGTTCTCTCATTACGCTTTCACCGCTAGCTACTAAAGCTACAACAAGGGTTCGTTTAATCATTTCACATGGACGTTAGTCGTCGGGATGGAGATGTACCACCAATCATCAAAGTGGGTGCATCCACGTTAAACGGCGCTATAGCTGCCAGACATCAATACACATTGTGCAAACTCTCTTATATCAATGTACAGTAAACATTCAGTTACTTCTGTAAGAGCACGTTTTACTTTTGTGTTATTCAGATTCCTATGAGGGAGGGATCAACCATGTTTTTTTCGACAGCTTGACGACGCCGTGGAAACCCACAACAAACAAAAACTTAGCGGTATCGCAGCCGCATGAAACTCCGCTGATTACGCGTAGTGCTTAAGTCCTGTGACAATAGACAAAATAATGCACTTGGCCGAAAATGTTAGTGCGTATTGGTAATCATATGCAATTAACTGTCTCTACCACTGCCTTTCGCATGAAGCACAACTAATCTATACATTTCTAAGTCAAGAAAAAACGTGCAGTAAAAAAAAAAGATGACGGCAGTCGTTTTATGGTAACGGTAGTACTTTTTATGCATCGAAATACATGCTTTTGAAGAATGACGATGATAAATAGCTATACATACCGGTCATCCACACACATGCCACTGTAAAATTGTCCGGGATTTTCTGGCTTTGTCCCCTTTTTTCTACAATAAAAATTTTTCGCACTGAAGAGGAGAATACTGGGGTGTATCCCAAGACTGAGCATAAGTGTGCAAGACCCCAATCAAGTTCATCGCCACAGAGCATCACGGCTAGCAGATGGATTCTATACCAGCTCTGTAGACGGATACAACTTAAGAAGACAGGCCCCGCCCAGACGACCGATGCGCGGCAGCCGATCGCCTCCGCGATTAACGAAATAGTCCCGCTCAAGCACGCGCTGATGTTCTCTGAAGGCGGAGCCACCGACCGTCCCGCTCATGACATCAGTCCCGAGTGCGCGCCCATTGGCGCAGGCTTGCGGCATCCACCTTTGAGGCGCAAATGCCGCTGCCTTCTAAAGTTGTATACGACTATAGTAATGTTGAACATGCTTTGCAGCATGAAATAAGGCGCTTTTCTTTTAAAATGAGACAGATTGAGTGAAAATATATGTGCAAACTGCCATACATGTGTAAAAGACGCAAGAGCTACTGCGAATGACGTGAGCAGTCTGTTTGGTGTAACGCGTTTTTATTGAATTAGCAGAGCTTCATAGAACAATGCAACAAATCTGCGAGTGATAATAAAAAACCAATTTTACGACGTTTTCTTTTTGTAGTAATTACACATTTATCAGTTATATACAGTCATACAGCTATATTGCATGTACTGACTCACTCAGACTCAGACTCACCAATATTTCCCGAGGCCGACTCATGCGAACTATCAGACTGACTAAACTTTTTGTCAAGCGGACGTACTCGGACTAAAAATCGGCAATATTCGGTTTGGCCGGGCTCATAATGTAAATATCAAAGGAGCGCCGTAAAAAGCTTATGTGTAATAACACACGTGAAAAGTTTTGTATACATATATACAAAAAGATGTTATTGCCCGCGCATCTTAATGTCAGTAGTAAAGAGAAATTCAACATTACACGCGATTTTCGCAATATTGAGAATTTTTCCTTTAATGATAGGGTTGGGCCAGCAGACCTCCCAAGAAAATTAGGTTTTCATTCGTATTACCTTGTGCAGGTGCAATGGCGCTCGCGCCATTTGTTTTCAGTGGGCGAGCGCATGCATGCGTTTTTGCCAGAACAAATTAAATGAAGTCTTTTGTTACGCTTTGCCATTCGAAGGCCTAATCACGCTGTTACTTGTCAGTGAAGAAAGGTTCACATTACGTTATGACCTTTTAAATGCGAAGCATTTCTTAGCGAACCTCTGACACTTTGAGCGTTTCTATCTACGTATCTAACTATCTATCTATCTAGCCGCCTACGTCTGGGTGCTCTCGTGATCGCCTCCTAACTTGGTGTACACCAAAATTTGCATGGTAGGGTAAGAGGATTTGACGAATATGATTGCCGGGTCATGACATGAATAACGTTAAAATCCTGTCGCGTACGTCGTCAAAGCCTTTCCGCTAGACAGGTATGGCACATACCCGTTTACCACGGGTCGCGGTGTACGGGTGTGCGCCACAGGTGATTGACAGTTTATATCTTCCCTGGAACGGCGACAACAGACATTGGTAACTTAAATGCTAGAACGTTAAGGAAAACCAATATCGGCAGCGTTGACTCAACGAATGGAAAGGAATGAAAATTAGGATCCCAGCAGGAATCGAACCCAAGCACTCTGCGTGGCAATCAGGTATTCTACCACTGAGCCACGCCAGGTCTATAAACTGGTTTGGGAAAACAGCCTACGCAGGCGTAGTATCGGTGCAACGTCAATTGTGGTTGTGGTGCTGGCTATCTAATTTTACAAGAGAGCAATAGACACTACAAGATACTCCTACGATGTGTACTTCTATGATACAGGCGTCATATCAGATTAACGTCTGTAGTTCCAGTGTTGGCTCCGCTTTTATAGCAGTATAATAAACATTACGTTTGTATGCCTATGATTCAGCAAGCTATATTGAAGTATTGCTTGACCCCGGAGGAATACATTAACGAAAGTCACATATGATATCCACATCACCGTACGGTAAAGTGCACTTCGTCCACCAGAACGACGCATTGTCCTCTTCATTTCCTACGAGGCTGGGCGATGGCCTCATGCTGACCGAGGATGATGCCAGATTGCTTGATAGCCGCCTTGTAGAATAGGCTACGTAGGCCAGTTACGCCCAGGTAGTCTACGAACACGACAAACACCATCCACTGATGTTGGTCTACGTAGCACTATCCAGGCCTACCAGCCTCGACGGCCTATACCTCACCAACGCGAAGGGTGGCTTCAGGTTCCGACATGTCGCCGGCTCTGTCGACAGACAATTCGTCGACGAAATGACCGAGGCATCCACGAATTCCAACAGCTCTACTATACCACATACTTCACTACACTACACCGAGGGTCACCCCGATCACGACCGGATCCTATAACAAGTCATGACCAGCTGCTGGTGCTCACTGATCACGGTGATGATGCCCTTGTTCAAGAACTGTCAAGAACTTCTTGCACACATGCACACGGGTTCGTGAAACGTGCGTGCGTTCTCGGGACATGTATAAGTACTACATATCAGCTTACCGCTTCTGGTGTTGGTAATACCCACGTTCCCATTGGCAGCGTTACCCTACCGTAAACAACTGGTTATATAACACATATGCGGATCTTCAACATATATAAGTGTGCGTATAAAAGTTATACAAATCTTTAGCGTCATTTTGTAACGTGTCGCTCGGTAAAAAAGTTACGCCACAGTCACCTACCCGCTGCATGCTTCGCATACATCGACTCCCACGGTACGTGGGATCTGCCGAATTTTTTGTAAAAACGCTCATGAGACCGCCAATTGTCCTGCAGAGCTTGACTGCCCATTAACTATGCAAAAAAGAAACTAAGATGAGGTGACTATCTTTTGCATAATCGAGCTCACCACCTTTAAAAACTGTGGAAACATGTTCTTCCTCTCTAATGTTTCGAATAATATCCGCCACGGTGTTCTAGTGGTTATGGTACTCGACTGCTGACCCGAGGGCCGCGGAATCGAATCCCGGCCGCATTTTCGATGGAGGCGAAAGTGCTTGAGGCCCGTGTTCTTAGATTTATGTTGCGAAAACTAGAAGCAGCGCGAAAAACGACGACAAAAATAGGAACACACACAACAGGACTAGCGCTATCAGCGCTAGTCCTGTTGTGTGTGTTGCTATTTTTGTCGTCGTTTTTTTCGCGCTGCTTCTAGTTTTCGCATCATGAACCGACTCGCCCAAACCTACAAGTTGTTGCTAACATATATTTATGTGCACGTTGAAGAACCCCAGGCTGTCAAGATTTCTGGAGCCCTCCACTACGGCATCCCTCATTCATATCCTGGTTTTGGAACGTTAAACCCCAAGAATTATTATTTCTGTGACGTGGTTTATTGACGCGTCTTCAGGGAATGTCAACAAGCGTCTAGAGTAGGGCGTCGGAGAGCGGCGGGCGTCAAACAGCCAAAATCCGGGCAAGCGCGAGGTGGAGTCCCCTGCTACTCTTGACACTGCGGCTTGCTTGCCTGCTAGCTTGCTCGTGTGTTTCTTCGTCGTCCTCTCTTCACTACATTGGCCCCCGGGGAATAGCGGAGCCATCCTGGCGACTTAAGGCGTTGACAAGATAGCGGGGTCATAATATGGCTTGATCCGAGACACGTGGACGATTTCTCGGCCGCGACGGCGCAAGTCGTCAGATGGTGTCAAGGGCTCGACCTCGTAATTGACGGGAGAAGTCTGAGCAAGAATGCGGTAGGGGCCGTGATATCGGGCTAGTAACTTGGAGGAAAGTCCAGGAGTGTTCGGCGGTACCCAAAGCCAGACGAGAGCACCTGTCTTGAAAGCAGCAAGAGGTCCGTCATCGTCGCGCCTAAGCTTCTGGCGACCTTGGTCTTCTGTCGTAAATGAACGGGCCAACTGTCGGCAATCTTCTGCGTACCTGGCAAACTCGGAAATTGGGCTGTACTCACATGCGTCCGGTGTGTAAGGAAGCATGGTGTCCAGCATGCAGGATGGCTCTCGTCCGTATAAAAGAAAGAACGGTGAGAATCCTGTGGTGGCTTGCGTAGCAGTGTTGTACGCGTATGTCACGAAAGGAAGAACGGTGTCCCAGTTGGTCTGGTCGGATGCCGTGTACATCGTCAGCATATCCCCGAGAGTGCGATTAAATCTTTCGGTTAGGCCATTGGTTTGTGGATGATATGCGGTCGTCATGCGGTGAACGATATTGCACTGAACGAGCAATGCTTCAATAGCTTCGGACAGGAAAACACGTCCTCTGTCGCTCAAAAGTTCGCGCGGGGCGCCGTGGCGCAGGACGAAGTTGCGTAGTATGAAAAACGCAACTTCTCTGGCTGTTGCTGTGGCCAAAGCTGCAGTCTCTGCGTAACCCGTGAGGCGGTCTACGCCGACAATAATCCATCTGTTCCCAGAAGTGGTCGAGGGAAGCGGGCCGTATAAATCAATACCGACGCGGTCAAACGGACGCGCCGGGCACGGGAGAGGCTGAAGTGTACCGGCTGGTCGTTGGGGTGGAGCCTTTCGTCGCTGACAGGCGGTACAAGTGCGGACATACTTGCACACAAATGAATACAGTCCGCGCCAATAGTATCGCTGACGCAGGCGGTTGTAGGTCTTGAGAACGCCGGCGTGAGCGCTTTGCGGGTCGGTGTGAAAAGCAGCGCACATTTCCATGCGCATGTGGCGAGGTATCACAAGGAGCCACCTCCGACCATCAGACGCGTAGTTCCGCCGATAGAGGAGACCATCTCGAATAGCGAAATGGGGCGCTTGGCGACGAAGAGTTCTTGAAGCGGGGTAAGCTGATGGATCAGCCAGAAAGTCGAGCATGTGGCAAACCCACGCATCCTTGCGTTGCTCCAACGACATGTCTGCGACGTCGATTGGCGACAAGGAAGCTGATGGGGAAGCTGTGTCGGACGCTAGCGGTGAGCGGGAGAGAGCATCAGCATCAGGGTGCTTGCGGCCCAATCGGTACACAACACGAATGTCGTACTCTTGCAGCCGAAGCGCCCAACGACCGAGGCGTCCCGACGGATCTTTCAGCGAGGAGAGCCAACATAGAGCATGGTGGTCCGTGACGACGTCGAAAGGGCGGCCATAAAGGTACGGGCGAAACTTAGCCAAAGCCCAAATTATGGCAAGGCATTCCTTCTCAGTAACCGAATAATTGCACTCAGCTTTCTTGAGAGTTCGACTCGCGTAAGCGACGACGTATTCTTCGTATCCCGGTTTCTTTTGAGCCAGTACTGCACCAAGGCCGACGCCGCTGGCGTCAGTATGGATTTCCGTTGGCGCATCAGGGTCAAAGTGCCGAAGTATTGGTGGCGCGGACAAAGTCGCGGACAAATCGGCCAAAAAATAGGAACACAGCCCAATGAAACTTCGAAGCGTCTTCATGCAAGTGGGCTTGGGGTATTCGGCAACGGCTCGGAGTTTCGCTGGGTCCGGAAGAACGCCTTCCTTGCAGACGACGTGACCCAGTATCGTCAACTGGCGCGCCGCAAAATGACACTTTTTGATGTTGAGTTGAAGACCAGCTGAGGTGAGGCACGTCAAAATCTCACGCAGGCGGACAAGGTGAGTAGGGAAATCCCTAGAAAAGACTACGATGTCGTCGAGGTAGCAAAGGCAGGTGTTCCACTTGTAGCCGCGAAGGATGTTGTCCATCATTCGTTCGAAGGTAGCGGGGGCGTTGCACAATCCGAACGGCATGACGTTAAACTCGTAGAGTCCATCAGGAGTGACGAAAGCAGTCTTCGCACGATCGGTGACATCCATCGGTACTTGCCAATAACCCGAGCGTAGATCTAAAGACGAGAAATATTCTGCCCCTTGTAAGCAATCGAGAGCGTCATCGATGCGTGGCAACGGGTACACATCCTTTCGAGTAATCTTATTGAGGCGGCGATAGTCAACGCAGAACCTTATTGATCCATCCTTCTTGCGCACAAGTACGACAGGAGAGGACCAGGGGCTCTGGGACGGCTGTATCACTGCGCGTTTAAGCATGTCGTCGACTTGTTCGTTGATAATTTGCCGTTCTGCCGCGGAAACTCGATAGGGTCGTTGGCGTAAGGGAGCATGTGAACCGGTGTCGATGTGGTGTGTGACGCTCGTCGTGCGGCCCAAGGTTGGCTGGGCACAATCGAAGGACGAGCGGAAGTCTTGCAGAAGGGCGAGGAGTTGGCTGCGATGCGATGGCGGTAGATCGTCGGCGATTGAAGGGCGGAAATTATCTGGGGCTGAAGAGTTGGGAACAGGTGACGTCATGGCGTTCAGCTGAAGGTGGTGTTGGTCCTCAGAGAAGTCCAGGGAACGCAAGAGGTCGACGTCTTGTACGTGCCCCAAAGATTCCCCGCGAAGCAAGGTAACGGTGGACGTCAGCGAGTTGGCAACGAGCATTATCGTAGCAAGGTCTGGGTACGGGCTAGTTGGTATTCCATTTTTTTAAATTGTGCTAACAGCGCAAAGTAAGACACGAGACAGAGAGCAACGAAGACGAGCCAAAATCCGGGCAAGCGCGAGGTGGAGTCCCCTGCTACTCTTGACACTGCGGCTTGCTTGCCTGCTAGCTTGCTCGTGTGTTTCTTCGTCGTCCTCTCTTCACTACATTTCGAATAATATGAGTGCTACCTTTGCTTTTAGTCGATGTCGCTTTTTCGAAGAGATTGCAGATAATAATAGTTGGTTTTTAATAGTTGGTGTTTAGACGCTTCGGTGGAGGGCTTCGGCAAATTTCGACCACCCAGAATTCTTCAACGTGCACCTCAGTCTAATCACACAGATTGTAATTCCGGATGTTTTTTTGCAAGATATTCTTCGAATCCGGCTAAGAACCAGTCGTAGTGGTCGGTATACCCTTTATCTCAAGGATAATTGCGGATAGTCGTATGAGTACGCCGGTGAACACGAACACAAGGCAAAACAATTGACCGCGTATCTGCGTGCTTCGCTGCAAATGTCGTCTAAAGACGATAGAAGAGGCGCTGCGTGAGATATGGACCCCATCTGGCAATACGTCGGGAAACATGAGTGCTGTGTTGCGGGCTGGTAGTCCCGGCGCAGCGGCAGGCGAAGACCGGCGGTGACAAGCGCGACTGGTGGGGACGCCGGCCAGCCCGAACACGCTGTTTGGCGCGATGCGCCGAAGGAGAAGAAACGTCGGCACTCAACCAGTACCCTCCACAAACTCTCTTATTTACACATCGCCTGGGCAAAACAGGAATGCCAGAACGGCGCCCCACTGTCATCCGTACAATGCAATACTGAACCGAAACCGAAACACAACATGAGCTTCTGCAGAGGGCACGGAGGAAGACAAGTTTCAGCGCGGTCGCATTTTCAGCACAGCTTAAGAAACTAGGGTCTTTAAAATTGCGTATCTATGTATTTTCTATTAAAGGAACACACCACCTAATACATACCTAATGATGTTGCGCCTCAGATATGCGTAATATTTACTTTTTGATCGACAACGTTCACAAGTACGTACAGCCGTACCAGTTCAAGATGGGTGGGCGGTAAGCAAGTGGTTCAACTTTGGCCGGGTGGCTGAATCGGGTGACGTGCCGACAAACAGAAAGACAGACCAAAATTTCTGCATTTAAGTTCCTCAAGAAAGACTATCGTATTTAAAAGGAACGCGCATATACCGCGCTGATAAGAGCCTACCAGTATATCCAAAGGTATGGTCGAAGCTTGGTACAGAACGCGTAAAGTGAGGTGGCAATTTGCTACTTTCAAAGAACCCCATGTGCTTAATTCAAGCCAAATGCAAGAATGCCGTGTTGAAAGAAGGGGGCGCGTCTTCAGCCTGATCGTACTAGTCCCCAGAAATAAAAAAAGACGCAGACGCCGACCACAAGAGAATAAAAATATAATGACGTTTCGGCACCCAGAACGGGAGCCTTGTTCACAATCTGATTGTGAACAAGGCTCCCGTTCTGGGTGCCGCAACTTCATTACATTTTCTCTTGTGGTCGGCGTCTTCGTCTTTTCTATTCAATGATTCTTCCCGACCAGACGGGCGTCCGTCGAAACCTCGATTTTAGTCCCCAGAAAGGACAGGAATATTCATATTTAAGACAAAAATCTCAGGAAAAGGCACTGAATTGACAACTGAAAGGTTTACTGCAAACCAGGAGCAATAATGCACACATAGCTAACACTCTAAAATAAGCAATATTATTTCCTTTTACTCTTACATGTGATGCTGCGTTGCTGTCATATCATACTAGCTATTATTACACAATAACTTATTTATTATTTGTATTGTCTTTTTACTTTGATGTAACTGTTAATCGCTTATGTATTCTCAAGTGTACCACTACCCTGTGTAATGCCTTCGGGCGTTCAGGGTACTCATTAATAAGTAAAAATTCAGCAGCCTTTACCCGATCGGGTAAATGGGGGCAAGCGGAGCTTGGTGCGGTCATGCTTAACGCACTGCTTTTCTTTGCTGAATAACAGACACGTGGACAAGTGGTTCGGGGTTCATAGTGATAGCTAGTGATTCATGAAGCACAAGAGAAAGGCGCTAATTTGTCTCACGTGAGGAGACATGGCTAAGCGCCTTATTATAATGATGGAAATGCGGTGCTAGAACGAATACAAAAGCAACGAGATGAAGACAGGATATGCACTTTTCTTTCTTGCTTGCTTGAAGACTACATTCGTGAAAAATGCGGTGGGGTGAGAGCAGCGTTGGAGTCTCCTCTGTTTGTGAGACGGCTCTTTATTCTCATACCAGCGCATACGCTCACCCCCCTTTCCAGTTACGTTGAACCCCTTCCCCCCCAACATCTATCTCCTTGTTTTCTTTTACCCCCCTTCCCCTAAAGTGATGCGGTTGTGGTGTCCTCGACTGAGAGACAGTTCTGTGTCACTTCCCCACCTTTCTATTTTCCATTTTCCATCAAGAACCTCTTCTCGCCATCTCCCCCCTCCCCCCGTCCCCGTAAGAGCTATGAGGTCCAAGAACAGAGGCTGTCTATGGCTAAGCACCTGTCATCCCCTCTCGAAATTTAGTGCGGGAGGAGGGGGGAGGGCGTGGTATGTACCGCTGGAAGTGGGGATAGTGGTAAGGAGAGGGTTGCCGCAATGGCATCAGCTACGCTTCGTTGGGCACAGGACACTGTTTTTTAACTTGCTGTCCTTAAAGTCCCTCGGTTTTTCCCTTTAAGAACAGGGAAAAATCTAGGGACTTTAGCTGCACTATCTCGTTGTCTTCTCATGACCTCATTTTTACGTATGGTGTAGTAGCGCAAATTCGACGGGGACAAAGAGGTCAAGAAGCAAAGAACACGACACTCGCAACTAATTTTTATTTCAGAAGCAGCGCTTCATATATAACTCAAATCCCTAGCGACACAGAAATGAACTACGAGCACTGAATCATTGCCAAAAAAAAAAACAACCTTTTTGCGCACACTCAAGCGATAGTACACGGCAGTTATGCTTAGACACTTTAAGATGACATAACAAATGACAGCGCTGGGTAACATCAATATAAAATACATTGGCGGGAATTCACACGTGCTTGAAACAGATTTGAAAACAACATGAAGCAAAGTATGCAAACACTAACTTCAATTAAAGTCCTTCGAGGAAGCTGGCTTCTCGGTTACTTAACGAAACTGATGATTGACTAATGCAGCCATCTTTTCTTTTGTTAATGTGAAAGGCTTCGACAATTTCTCTGGTTAGTTGGTTCCCATGACGGAAGACTACGGTTGTGTCACTGAACAGTGGCGAGCAGCCACACTGAGAACAGTGTCCCTTTATGTGAGAATGAATGTTAGTTCCCAATGACCGCTTATGTTCTAAAAGTCGGGTGTTCAAACAACTACCCGTCTGGCCGATGTATACCTTTCCACATGATAGCGGCAAGCAATACACAACTGATAAGCTACACTTAACAAACTTTGTTGTGTGATTTATCGTACAACTACCGGCATTAGTTTTTGCTGCTATGGAAACTGTACGGTCTAGTTTGGAACATATTTTATTAAGCTTGTTGGGTGCCGAAAAAACTAATTCTATGCCATAGCGATTACCTACGTTTTTTAAGTTATGGGCAATCTTGTGCGCATATGGAACTGACACTATCTTCTTTCTGTTTTCATTACTTGCCATTTTTTTCTGAAAGTTGTCGCGTGCGTGACTAATCAGCTTGTTGGCTGATCTACACAACACGTGCTTTTCGTACCCAGCATTCTGTGGAACAAGGCTATGTACCGACAGAAATCCGGTATCACAATAGGCTCGAAAGTAGCCCCGGTTTTAAGCACAATTTATTTAGCAAACATGGACAAGGCAATAGATTTAAACCTTAATGGGCTTGCACTGAAAGTGTTTCGGTTTGTAGATGATTTTTTGGTTTTTATTGAATCGCATGGTCGAGATGAAATAGTCGCAGAAGTTTTGAAAGTCTTCAGGAACAATAGCCAGGGGCTTGATTTTACTTTTGAATTACCAGACAATGACAAACTGCTGTTTTTGGATGTTGAGTTAGATGCCGCAGCAGAACATGTATGCTGGTCATACAATCCGCGAACGGAAAAACCCCTACTTAGCTACCGTTCGGCACATTCTAAAGTCGTAAAGAGTGGCATAGCATTTTCATGTTTGAGAGCAGCCCTAACAAAGTAATGTCCAGAAAAAATTAGCGAAAGCTTCAACCAACAAATTATCAGGCTAAAAAATGCTGGGTACGAAAAGCACGTGTTGTGTAGATCAGCCAACAAGCTGATTAGTCACGCACGCGACAACTTTCAGAAAAAAATGACAAGTAATGAAAACAGAAAGAAGATAGTGTCAGTTCCATATGCGCACAAGATTGCCCATAACTTAAAAAACGTAGGTAATCGCTATGGCATAGAATTAGTTTTTTCGGCACCCAACAAGCTTAATAAAATATGTTCCAAACTAGACCGTACAGTTTCCATAGCAGCAAAAACTAATGCCGGTAGTTGTACGATAAATCACACAACAAAGTTTGTTAAGTGTAGCTTATCAGTTGTGTATTGCTTGCCGCTATCATGTGGAAAGGTATACATCGGCCAGACGGGTCGTTGTTTGAACACACGACTTTTAGAACATAAACGGTCATTGGGAACTAACATTCATTCTCACATAAAGGGACACTGTTCTCAGTGTGGCTGCTCGCCACTGTTCAGTGACACAACCGTAGTCTTTCGTCATGGGAACCAACTAACCAGAGAAATTGTCGAAGCCTTTCACATTAACAAAAGAAAAGATGGCTGCATTAGTCAATCATCAGTTTCGTTAAGTAACCGAGAAGCCAGCTTCCTCGAAGGACTTTAATTGAAGTTAGTGTTTGCATACTTTGCTTCATGTTGTTTTCAAATCTGTTTCAAGCACGTGTGAATTCCCGCCAATGTATTTTATATTGATGTTACCCAGCGCTGTCATTTGTTATGTCATCTTAAAGTGTCTAAGCATAACTGCCGTGTACTATCGCTTGAGTGTGCGCAAAAAGGTTGTTTTTTTTTTGGCAATGATTCAGTGCTCGTAGTTCATTTCTGTGTCGCTAGGGATTTGAGTTATATATGAAGCGCTGCTTCTGAAATAAAAATTAGTTGCGAGTGTCGTGTTCTTTGCTTCTTGTCCTCTTTGTCCCCGTCGAATTTGCGCTACTACACCATACGTAAAAATGATATCTCACCAACTAGCCCAGCTCTCAACCCTACTGAACTTCTCATGACCCTTGGCTAAGCTTTTTGTTTATGCTCGCCAGCTCTGCCTGAGGAGAGCTTTAGCGAACCTAACCACCTTCGCAAATCAGTTATCGCAAGCTTCGCTTGAAAAGCAACCACGTACGTGCATAGCCATTGCCACTGTAAAAATGTTCGAACTCGCCTTTCTCGGACAAGAATACACATATTTTTTCTTGCGGGCCCCAAGCCAAGGGTGTCAAGCTCGTTGCTAATTTTTGTACTCTGCCGGCAATTTTTGGGATGTGCAAAAGGCGCGAGAGCTTAGGTACGCAAAACTTGAGCCTGAGAAAGCATGTGCCATCAGACTTTTAGCGGTGTGGGCAGGACGAGCACACTGACGAGGGAGGGAACACCGAAAGGGCTTCGGCGCGTCAAAGCTGACTTTGAAAGGAAAGGTGTTTGAAGAGGAAGAAAAAAAAAATACAAGAACGCGGGTTGCTATGTTGAATCGGCCGGTACGGACTCAACAACAGGCGTGCTGGGAAAGTGGCAGAAATAGCTGCTAAAAAGGTTCAAAATTTGATGAGGTCGTTAAAGTTTAAAAGCTCTTCGAATTGCCGAGAGGTAACAAATCTTTGACCACATTACAGCTCGAAGAATTTGTTTTTTCGAGTCTAAAGAGTCGCGTAAGGCATGGATGGCGCGTTTCTACCCCCTTCCTCCTTGAAATCCGCCCATGGCACCTTTCAAGGTACGAGGTGGGCAAGCTATATTACGCCACCTGGGGGCAACGCCACAGTTTTATAGCTTCAAAAATAAATTCTGGCCAGTACAAGCCGAAAGATCTATATGATGACAAGGCACGCCCTAGTGGGAGGCTTTAAATTGTTTCCCTTCATGAAAATGGTGATGTCCTGGAAGTGTACTGTATGGTTCCCCGAGGCATCATGAGGATACAACCTGTATGTCTCCCAGATGCCGCGATTTGGCCGCTTACTTTCTGTGTCCTTCAAGTGTCCGTCCTGTATGTGTCCCATTTTTGACCGTCCTGTATGTATCCGATATGTAACCGTCCTTTATGTCTCCCAGATGTCGCGATTTGGCCGCTGACTTTCTGTCTCCTCAAAGTGTTCGTCCTGTATGTGTCCTATAAGTAACCACCCTTTACGCAGACCAGAAATTAGGCCATTGCATTGCCTGTATGATGCAGCATATTACGGCTGCTATAATTTGGATGTATGTACATGCATACAAAACTCTGCAATATTACTCATTTATTATCATTTACACTGTACAGTTTAGAGCACTTCATAGACAATATTTAAGCTGGCAATGTACATATGTCGGCGGCTGAAGAAAAATAAGATGAACAGATCAGCCTTAACCCCATAACGCCTGAACACATCATTAACATTTTAAAAGTTTTAACTTGTTCTGCATCTTTATTGGTAGTGAAGAGTACATTCATTTCTGGAAAACGCAAAAACAATTGTTTTAAGAAACTCATCATGACAGCAGTTTATGACCAAGAGGCACTTTCCAAGGCATTATAAACACTAGGGCTACTTCGATAAGCTTTGCACACCTAAGTGTATCAGAGTGACTTGTTGGGCTTCATGGGTTAATTACAAATGTATGTAACCTTCTACAGTGGAAGAAGTGGATCAATCATAACTTCACAACAAACTCAGAATAAATACACAAATAAAAAATATTGCAATAAATGAGAAATGTGACAAACGTCAGTGCGCTACCCAGAGCTGCTCACAATAAATGCATACTAAAATAATTAAATACTGCAATAAATTAGGAATGTGGCCAACACAACGTCAGCGCACTACCAGAGATGCGTGGTTGGCACCTAAATGCCATACTTGGCATGCATAATTTGAAGCAAGAAACTATAGCCCACACAAAAGTAGTACACTGTAAGTCACCCTTGACTACTGAACCGAAGGTCACCCGATCAAATCCCGGCCGTGGTGGCCACATTTTCGATCGAGGAAGAAATGCTTGAGGCCCATCTACTTAGATTTAGGTGCACCTTATAGAACCCAGGTGGTCAAAATTTCAGGAGCCCTCCACTACGACGTCCCTCATAATCATATTGTGGTTAAATCCAAACACTTATTATTACTATAATTCACACAACTAAAGCAAGCAGATAAAACTGTGTAGTTCCATTCATCTCCCAATGCCGAGACTTACATTTCAATATTTCAGAATGCCTTCTGTAAGTTATCATTAACAAAGTTAAATATGATTAGGCATCACAGCAGGACATCACATGATTGGACTTAGGAAATGAATTTCCTGAAGACAATGAAATATGTATGATTAGAAAAGCATAATGCAATAAAATGTACGGTGAATATTAAAGTGAAAATAAAATAGTGAATTGATGCACTGCTGCCTTATCACAAAATTGAAAGTTCAATTTTAAAAATGGTAACTGCACATAAGATATGAATTAAAACATGACACACCAGTCGAGAGAGCCGCTCACTCAATAGATTTTGAAAAGAGAAAATACAAAGCTAAGGAAGAAGCATTGACACATTCAGGATTGTGCTTAATAGTTGCATTAAAATTCAGCCCTGGGAAAAACATGAAAACCAACTTTGCAGGTAAGTTATGTGTCCATGGGGACACAAAGTAAGACATTACCGCTGTCAGCCGCCCAATTAACTAAGCTTAAATAATGAAATTTTTAGTGACTACAGCAAGCGGGCATCTTTGTATTGTAAAAAAGCATTGGAACGCTCTAATGGGTCGTCCTCTCGAGCGCCTCCTAGTGGGTCGCCCTCTTCGCCTCTTCTCGGAGAGCACGCCCCTCGTTCTCGTGAGAGTCTGCGAGTCTGCGCTCTGTCGTTGTGCATCGTCGCCGTCAATCCCGCCGTCAATAAACGCCTTAACAAAGTGGTGGAGGTGCTGTACCGTCACCGCAACTTCGGTCTCCATTCGATGCCCCTGGAGCTTCGATCCCGTACTGTGCCATCTACCATGCCGCACGACGCCGCTCAGCAAACGCCGCCTCCTGCTCCGACCGCTTGTCCCGGTGTCCCCCGCATCCGCGACCCTCCTGTCTTCACCGGTGCGGATGGCACCGACGTGGAGGACTGGCTCGCGATTTACGAACGGGTGAGTGTCCCAAATAAATGGGACGAAGCAGGCAAGCTGAGCAACTTGGTTTTCTACCTCGCCGTTGTGGCAGGCATGTGGTACAACAACCATGCATCCGATTTCCCGACGTGGTCCGATTTCAAGACCGCCATCGTCGACGTGTTTGGCCGCCCTGCCGTCCGTAAGCTGCAAGCCGAACAGCGGTTACGTGAACGGGCACAACAGGCCGGTGAATCGTCCACGAGCTACATTGAAGACATCCTTGACTTGTGCAAAAAAGCCGACGCGAGCATGCCGGAGTCTGACAGATTCAGGAATGTTATGAAAGGCATCGACGACGATGCCTTCACCATGCTGCTGGCCAAAAACCCTCGCACAGTGGCAGAGGTCATCACGCTGTGCCAAAGCTACGAGGAGCTGCGCCGGCAGCGCTTGATAACCCGTCGACCGCCATCACGCGATGCTGATCTCGTGGGCTTGTCGGCCATTTCCGACCACTCCACCTTGCTCGCCGAAATCAAGTCGTTCGTGCGTGAGGAAATTGCCCGTCAGGTCTCTCTCCTGGCTTTCGCTCCACCGCAGCATGTTGACCAGCCGCCAACTGCCCTTCTGCCTCCTCTCCGCCGAGCGATTCAGCAGGAAATCGCAGAGGTCATTCCTGAATACCATTAACCGCCTCCAGTGCATGCGCCACTAAGCTACGCGCAAGCTGTAGCCAGGCCGCCCCCAGCGATTCCTGTGGCTGCACCGCGAAGTTTTTTTATTTATTTTTTTTATACAAGTACCTGCAGCGCCACGAGGGCATTATTGCAGGGGGGCAATTCAGGAAAAAATAGATACAATAGCAAAATATATGTAAATTCACATACAGACATGAAAATGTGAGCAAGCGATGGACTCCGCGTGAAAAATTGGCAACACATGCAAACGAAAAAAAAGTGTCAGCAAAAGCAGGGAGACAGGTAATTATTATCTCACGGGAGATCAGAATGTAAAAACGATTGGAATTCGGATAATGTTTTACAATGAGATATACCCTTTGCAAGTCTGTTCCAGTACATGGAGGTGTGAGGAAAAAAAGAACATTGAAACACATTCGTGCGGCAGCGCATTTCCAAAACCTTACATTCATGATCACTACGTGTAGAGATGAAGTGAGGGGGGGAAATGTACAAGTTTTTGTTCACTCCTGTGAGATCAAAGTAAATTTGGAAAAAAAGTTCCAATTTAATGGTTAGGCGGCGTCGAGATAGGGTTTTCCAACCAAGGTTGTCTTTAATTAATGAAATGCGGCTTTTATAGGTGAAATTACCAGTGACAAACCTGGCTGCGCGATTCTGGATACGCTCAAGTTTATCAATAAGACATGAGGTGTCGGGGTCCCATGCTGCGCATGCATACTCAAGAATTGGACGAACATACCTATTATATAGTTGTTCTTTAACACTGTTAGGGGCATTGTAGAAATTGCGTCTAATGAGGTTAAGCATCCTAGAAGATTTTAAAGCGACATGTTTAATGTGTCTAGTCCAGGTCAGATTTTCTGAAAAATAAACCCCAAGATATTTATAGTGTTGCACCCGTTCAAGTGATATATGATCCAAATAATAGTCAGATCTCACAGGGGAACGTTTGCGGGTGAAAGATATAAATTGACATTTAGCACTGTTCAAAGACATACACCATTTTCCGCACCAATTTTGAATTCTGTTTAAATCGATTTGCAGACTATTAACATCATGTTCGTTTGTTATATTCCTGTAAATGACGCAGTCATCTGCATATAATCTGACACTGCATTGTAGACCCTGTACGATATCATTAATGTAAACCAGAAATAACAGAGGTCCTAAAACGGATCCCTGTGGCACGCCAGAGGTAACGGTTGTTTCAGTTGATTTAACACCTTTAATCAACACATGCTGTGTGCTTCCGGAAAGGTAATTTCTAATCCAAGCTACTATAGTAGGATGAATACAAAGAGATGATAATTTATGCAATAACAAATCATGGGGAACAGTATCGAAAGCCTTTTTGAAATCTAAAAAAATGCAGTCTACTTGAAAACCATAGTCGTAGGAGTAAAACAGATCATGGCAGAATTCAACCAATTGCGTTGTACAGGACAAGCCAGCCCTAAAACCATGTTGAGCGTATGAAAAGAAACTATTGTTTTGGAGGTGTTTCATCACAGCACTGTAAATTATGTGTTCTAATGTTTTGCAGCAAACAGAAGTAAGCGAGATTGGTCTGTAGTTCTGTATAGAATGTTTGGGACCACTTTTGTGAATGGGAACAACAGCTGCTGATTTCAATTGGCTTGGGACTTAACTGCTGTGTAGAGACTTGTTACACAAGATGACTAAGAAATTGGCAATTTCCTCAGTACATGCCTTAATTACCTTGGTTGGTATGCCATCTGGGCCTCCAGACGAATTGTTTTTTAGGTTATTAAGCAGTTTAGGAATACCATTATACGTTGCAGTAACCATGGGCATATTCTCGTAGTGTAAATCTGGCGTTGCAGGAGGTAGATTAGTGGACATGTTAGAAAATACCGATTTAAAGTAGGAATTAAAAGCGCAAGCCTTCTCGTAATAATCAAAGACTGCTTGATCGTCGACTAATAGATTGGGTATCGCGCTGACCTCCTAGCTGTTAACTTTAATAAATTTCCAGAAGTCTTTGGGATTTTCTTTGAGCCTTACATCGAGCGAAGCGATGTATATCTGTTTTTTCACTTTAATCGCATGCTTTATTGTGTAGCCTAAGTTACGCATTTCTTCATAAACAGTCTGTCTGCGATGTTTTAAATACGCGGCATATAGGCGGCGTTTTCTGCTAATCAAAGTTCGAATTTCCTTGTTTATCCATGGTTTGTCATTACGGCGACGACTGGTCAGGAGTTTGGAAGGAATGTATTCTTCAACTAAGGTCATCAGTGTATCTGCAAAGGCAGACCACAATTCATCAATGTTTAGCGACTCGGAGAGATTACAGAAATCTGGATAAAAACGACAAAGTTCTTGAGATAACGAGGCATAGTCACCTCGGTCATAATAGTATACTTTTCGGGGTTGTTTGTGAGCTGCTCTTAGTGATCTTACGCCGAAGCCGTCGTCGGACCCCAGGCCTTCGACGCGGCTGTGCCGCCTACCCCGACTCCTGCCCACAATGCCCTCATATCAGCAGCCGTCTCGTTCATCCCGTTCTGCGACATGGGGCCCGCGAACCGCTGGCGCACTTCCGACAACCGCCCCATCTGCTTCGCGTGCGGTTGCGCCGGTCACGTCGCACGCTATTGCAATCGCATGGAGCCGCCTCGGGTTGCATCAGCCCTCCCCAGCCAATCAAGCCGACCTTATTATGACCAAGCGCCGCCTATGTCACCGACGTCCCTTAACGTATTAACAGTATTGAAAAGTTGGAGGCAGTCGTGTTTCTACACAGTTCCACTTGGAAGAATTCTTCCAGCATGTCAGTGCTGCGAGATATCCCGCTGCGAAGTTTAATTGTGGTTTGCATGATGCAAGGCGGTGAGGATCAGCAAAATATTACTCACTGGTGTTAGGAGCAGTCATTGCTTGCTATCACCAGCCGGCAGGAAAAGGGTAACCATTATCATGTTTGCCTATGCTTTCGACCCGCTGTAACATTAAACGTGGCACAGCAGGGAGGAGCTTTGTGCCAGTGCTCAAGGTCCTGCATGTGTAATGATGCAAGCCGCAATTCAAACTTTGCAGCAGAATATCTGAGCCCAGACATGCTAGAAGAATTCTTCCAGGTGGAATCGTGTTGAAATGCAGCTAGCTCAAACTTCTTAATACATACATGCCCGCTAGCTGCAGTCACTAAAGAAGTTCATTATTAAATCTTAGTTAATTGCATGGCTGACAGCAATAATTATTGTCCCACTTTGTGTCCCCCTGGATAATAACTTATCTGTAACGGTGGCTTTGACGTGACTTACAGTGCGGACTTTTTATAAGAAAAACAAAAAGCTTAATTTTGAACACCCTCTACATGTGAGCTACTTGAATACAGCAAACAGGTGACTGAAGTGCCCACTCCGTTGTTCTCAGTGCAGTTCCCCTTGTACAGGAAACAGAAGCCATGCGCAGCTGCTGTACATCAGCAACGAACTTGTCCATGAGCCAGCATTGATGACAGGCTTGTCCGGATTTCTTTCACACTCGCTTTGTACAAGGAGCACGTATAGGCTGCAATGGAAACAACAAAAAATAACAATTTAGCGACACATGTGTCTGTTAGCAAAGCTGAATTCCTCACATGTTATTTTTAACTTATCTAGAACAATATGTTTTAGATAAGTTTAAAACAAGCAGAACGTACACAAACTAGAGAAGTTACAAGAAAAACTTGTTTGATGCATTCATGGTGAACACAGTCCCAACCTTGTGAAAGAATATGGAATTTCCACATCGCAGATGTGCAAAAGACATGGTTGAATATTGTTCCTGCATAATGCAGGGTGCGCTAGGGTATGCTTTCTCTACAGTACATTCGTACCCTGAAGCCTAAAATAAAGGCAGAAGGACCAGTCACGAAATGTTTCACAAGAACCTAACGTACAGTATGCTCGCATCATGCTGGAATTGTGTTCTTATTTCTGTGTGGGTATAGATGCAGTGCACGGCCACCATATACAGTGGCACCTAACTCCACTTAGTGACAAATACATAAAGGGAATGCTGCGAAATAAATGCAATAAAAAGCGTGTTGTGGAAGAACTTTTTATGCTTTTGATGTCGAGGATCTAACCTTACCATTTTAGCTTGCTCACATACTAATGCAAAGGCACAGCTCTTAGGAAAAGATGCCCCCTGTTTGCTGTATCTGTCAACCACATGTAATTGAAAGTTCTGTACGTGAGTAATATCATTGGCTGCTATCGTTAAATTCTGTTCTTGCAGCTAGCCAAACCTATGTCTGAGTATGCATTCACACAGGTACATTTGTATTCCTGTATCTATATTATGATACGTATACGATGTGTTCCTTAAAGGGAATGCAATGCAATATGCACCATATGAATATTTTATTTATTGCACAAAAGCACAATAGCACTGCACATACATGACAGTATGCACATTCATCATGTATCCATTGCAGGTAACATGTAAAATTAAATTATGTTTTCTTCGGGCTGCTCACATTGGGATGATCATATAATGTCAGAAATTGGTTTCACTCTACTACTGCGTGCTGCTAAATTGCTGTCATTAGTTTCAATGATTCTGGTTGGCTAAAAAGGCAATACTCCTCACTAATGCATCACAGGCTGTCTAATGGCCACGTGGAGAAAAAGGTGGAAATGCTAAGACTTACAAGGCACCAATCTTGAACCACATGCCATACCAATAAAGCATGCAGGCTTCTGCAACAAGACTTGTGTTTGGGCAAGTTGGTTCATACATGATACGGACATACGAGCGCTATGGGACGGGGACATAGACAAGAGGCACACAGGACACAGGTCTAAGAAAGGGTTGTTGCCGTTTGACAGTGCCCACTCCAAGCTTATCAAAAGGGGGATCACCACGACTTGTGTAAAAGCGGCTTTGGAAAAATCCTGTCAACATGAAATGAAAAAAGCGCTTGAAATCCAGGTTGAGCGTCTAAAAGCAGCTGACTTCCCACCGTGGTTGGTCAACAGTGTTTGTGAGTCCCTGCTGCAGAAGATGAAGCGCACTCGTACAACTAACAATGGGACTAACGAAATACAGAAAACTGTAGCTGTTCCTTATATCCATCGCATTTCCCATAATTTGAAAAAAGTTATCTCGAAGTACCATGTCAATGTTGTGTTTTCAGCGCCGTGCAAACTATCAAAAATTTGCTCTCTCACTTCTAATGGTGGTCGCAAGCAGTGTTCCAAGCGGCATGCCACTCAGTTCACCGCATGCGCGGCGAACGTTGTGTACCGCGTTCCTTTGAGCTGCGATAAAGTGTACATAGGGCAAACGGGGAGATGTTTCAATGAAAGGGCAAGAGAGCATAGGTTGTCAATCAAGAATAACGCTGGTGGCCACCTTTCGGAGCATTGTAAAAGGTGTGGGTGCAGTCCGGAGTTTGCGCGCACTGATTTCCTTAAGCGTTCTCATGACAGAACAGAAAGGGAAATCGTGGAAGCATACCATATTCACAAGTCTGGTGATAAGTGTATAAGTGTTCCTTCTATCACACTCTGTGACAAGGAAGTCGCCTTCCTAGAAGGTTATTTGTAAGCTTCCATTCTTTGGCGTAGGTGTTTTGTGTTGTTGTCTTTGTTTATAGGGTTGAGTGGTTTTTTTTTTTTTTTTTTCAATACTTCGTTTACCACTGTTTTCTGACGCAGCTCCTTGTTGTTTAAGCTTTGTTAATGACCTATTGTTTTCTTATGGTTTTTGACGCTGATCTTATGTGTTCAAGTTTTGTTTTTGGTTTTTATGGTGTTAGGGCAAAAATTGTTTATTTTACTTACGCGGCTCGTGGTTAGGTTTTTTAGGAGTTACGTTGAGCATATGTGCAGAGTCCGTAGCCCACATTTCTTTTTTGTCTTATGGTGGGGTAGTTTGTGTCCACATTGCTAGGCTGGTTCGTTGACGGCCTGTTCGGTTTTGATGGCGCTGGCTTCCTTTTGGGTTTCGATGTTAA